>NC_058084.1:308227411-308527411 GCF_014858855.1 Bufo gargarizans
TATCTGGGGATATGTTAAATGTCTGTGTTTGCTGTGGGGGTGTGCCATTGTGTGTTTGGGTGGTGATTCCTGTCCTGTTGTCTCCACATGTGTATTGGTGATCTCCCCTTTGTCCTGAGAGATAATTGGATTGTTTTCGGTCGTCTCCGGGACAGAGGGGAGGAAACCATGATGCATTGTGGGGATATGTTGTATCTGCAACAAACTGTAATAAAAACCAGACTGGGTGTGCCAGCACTTCAGATCACTGCTAGA
The DNA here is from genome assembly GCF_014858855.1 of Bufo gargarizans. Taxonomy (NCBI): domain Eukaryota; kingdom Metazoa; phylum Chordata; class Amphibia; order Anura; family Bufonidae; genus Bufo; species Bufo gargarizans. The sequence goes on from NC_058084.1 coordinate 308,227,667, forward strand.
CCCTCAAGACGGAGCCTTGTCTCGTTATTGGGGGGATTCCCTGTATGCTGTTAGAGACTGATTGCCAGGAGTGTAAGCTGATTGGATCCTTTTCCTGTTCGTCGACTGACAGCTATTTGCGAGGTTCCAGTTTGGAGTGCTATTTTGTATCCAGTTCGGGAGGTTGGTGTTCTGCAGTAGCTGTGCCTGTCTCTCGGAAAGGGGCATATCGCCTAAACGGACTTTAACCCCTTGTCTGCTGAAAAGGTCCGTTACAGACCATCATTTATTTTTCAACAGGACAATGACCCCAAACACACCTCCAGGCTGTGTAAGGGCTATTTGACCATGAAGGAGAGTGATGGGGTGCTGCGCCAGATGACCTGGCCTCCACAGTCACCGGACCTGAACCCAATCGAGATGGTTTGGGGTGAGCTGGACTGCAGAGTGAAGGCAAAAGGGCCAACAAGTGCTAAGCATCTCTGGGAACTCCTTCAAGACTGTTGGAAGACCATTTCAGGTGACTACCTCTTGAAGCTCATCAAGAGAATGCCAAGAGTGTGCAAAGCAGTAATCAAAGCAAAAGGTGGCTACTTTGAAGAACGTATAATATGACATATTTTCTGTTGTTTCACACTTTTTTGTTATGTATATAATTCCACATGTGTTAATTCATAGTTTTGATGCCTTCAGTGTGAATCTACAATTTTCATAGTCATGAAAATAAAGAAAACTCTTTGAATGAGAAGGTGTGTCCAAACTTTTGGTCTGCACTGTATATATATATATATATATATATATATATATATATATGTTATGCTCTGTATCTGTACATGCATATGCCTTATTTGTCCTTCATTTCCTTATGAATATTAATGTATGTTGCTAAGATTATACTTTACTTCGTTTTACAGAATCCCTCAAGTATTCCTCATATAAGCCCCGATTGCCCTATCATTATAAAGACAGCTTGAGCGCACAGACACAGACCATCCCCCTACAGCAGCGAACGCTCTTTTTCGGGTTGCACTCTGGAGATGCGGCGCGTCATCAGCTGATGTCAGTGGGGGTGTGTCCCATCCTCCTGCAGCGGTGAGCGCTCGATGTTCGGATGCGCTCTGGAGATGTGACGCGTCATCACCTGACGTCAGTGTGGGTGTGTCTCGCAGTGATAGCCGGCTAGCGATCGCGCAATACACCTGACCACTGTCAGGGATAGACAGCTAGGTGAATCCCATTATCACTGTCACTTAACATGAGACAACCCGAGGCCATGCCCCCTTTTCTCGGGAATAGCGTGCCCAAACTGTGTTTTAAAGAGTAGTGTGTGTTTGTATGCCTGTTAATAGAATATTGTCCTGATGAAGAGGGCCATATGTCCTTGAAATGCGTAGGCTGCAGCAAGGCAACCCCCTCCCCCCTCCCAGGTGTTGGTCGGGATTATACACCAGCAAGACTCTCTAAGCTGTTGTGACTTGATCACAACGCTCTCTGGTAAGCGCAATATATACTATCTTACTAAAAGCCATCTACGACTGTACCACACATGAGGCGCTGCCTCCTCTCTGCTTGTACATACTTATTCACGCAGTTAGCATTAGGTCATTGATTTCCATCAATGATTTTGAGCTAAAACCAGGTGCGGCTCTGAACACAAAACAGGTGCAGATCTTTTCCTTATACCTTATGTCTGTGTGGAGGCTCCAATCCTGGTTTTGGCTCACAATCACTAATGGAAATCACTGACCAAAACACTGGCATGTGAATAAGGCTACATGCACATGACCGTATGCCATCCATTTTTTTATGCGAAAACATTGTAACAATGCCTAAAACGGACAAGACTAGGACATGTTCTATTTTTTTTGTGGGGCTACTGAACGGACATACTGATGCGGACAGCACATGGTGTGCTGTCCGCATTTTTTGCGAACCCATTGAAATGAATGGGTCCGTATCCTGTCCGCAAAAAAAAAAACGGAACGGACACGGAAACAAACAACGTTCGTGTGCATGAGGCCTAAGACATTAGGCTCCTTTTACTCCCTGAATCATACTGGAAATCTCCAAGAAGAAATAATTTGTGATTTGACCTAGTGGTAGGACAGGTTATATTTTTTTTGCGGACCACGGAACGGAGCAACGGATGCGGACAGCACACAGAGTGCTGTCCGCATCTTTTTCAGCCCCATTGAAGTGAATGTGTCTGCATCCGAGCCGCCAAAACTGAGGGTCGGATGCGGACCAAAACAACGGCCGTGGGCATGAGGCCTATGAGAGAGAATGGTGGGGCAGGAAGCAATTAGCTCCTATGTCTTGCCACAGTGATTTAATTGTAACACCGTCCTGAGGAAGGAGCGAGCACATTCAGGGCCTGGGACAAAACCTTTGCGGCTCTTTCCCCGAATATTTTAATCTAGTGACATCCCTGAATAAAGGTTTGATTTTCATGTTTGGTGACTAGTGTTAGACATTTTGATGGGGTCTCTGATGCCAGTCTTAATAGCAAACCTTGTTGGCGTATAATGCACCATAGTTATTAAGAGACATCTCCTCTTAAGGCCTCATGCACACTACCGTTTTTGTGGTCCGCATCTGAGCCACATTTTTTGCGGCTCAGGTGTGGACCCATTCACTTCAATGGGGCCGCAAAAGATGCGGACAGCACACGCCGTGTGCACCATTCCGTGTCCCCACACAAAAAAAATATAGCATGTCCTATGCTTGTTCGTTTTGCACACAGGCCGCTTCCACGGTTGTGTGAATGAGGCCTAATTCTGGTGGATACTCTGGAGGCACATACACCAGAAAAAAAAATCTACATCAGCATGGGAACTGGTATAGATTTCTGGTATAATATGCGACAATTTTCTGACACACATTATGTTAAATGTGTTGGGTCACTGAGGTCCTGCCAGCTATTTGCCCGCTCAGCACCCACTTTTTATAAAAGTAGCAAGAGTGGCCAAAAATGTCAAAAAGTCACAAATGTATACAAATTTGTAGGATTTGTAAGCCAGAATGCTGGAATACAAGTTGCATACACCCCCACCCCATGCGACGCATAAAAAATGAATAGCATTTTGAATCTTGTTATTCCTGATACGCACTTTGCATCGTGAAGGCTCAGTGGGCTGACAGCAGTCTGGTCTGGTATTCATATGTTTTGCCGTATTATTCTAATGTCTATGTCATGGGTAAATATATAACTTACAATAGGATGCTTTTTACAAGAATGTTTCACACAGTACAAATAACCACATCAAATGCACAGTGAGAAGAAGTACGATGAGTAATTGTGTGTCCTCCTGCATGTGACAGAGCCACCATCTCCGAGGGAATGCTATAACTTACAGCATTTGTACTATTTCGTTTCACACCTAGCATCTGTTACAGCCATCTGGGTTGTTGTATGAATTTCCACACAGCTTTTAGTTTTGTGACAGAAAAGCCTGCTAAATGATGAACTAACCTAACCATAAACAGAAAAGGGCAGATTTGTTGCAGAAATTTCTGTGACTGTCTCAGATTATGGAACTCATTTACAGTCAAAGTAAAATCTCTGCAACAAATTGGCCACATGTGAACAGCCCCAAGGTTGGGTTTCCATGTTAATTATTTTTCTGCAGTTTTTTAACGCCAAAAGCAGGAACAGATCGTGAATAAAGGGCATGTATAAAGGAAAGACCGAGTCTTCTAACTTTTCTAGTATGACACATTGCGTAAAAGCAGGGAAGACAAAGTCTTTTTGAAATTTTATGGCTGTTTCTTTTTTTGCTTTTTTCTGAATTTACATAATGTTCTTCTCTTTGTTTGTGTGTTTCTTTACCAGATTTACTTGATGTGTATCTTTGATCACTTTTCGTCCCACTGGATATAAGCATGTCTAAATATAAATATGTATAAAAAATGAACATAGAAACCAAGTCTAATAAGCACCAAAACATTGGAGGAATGAACATGCATAGAAAGCTGCTAAGCACACTGACAGGTTAAAGGGAACCTGTCACATGGTTTTGGGCCACTAAACCACCAGCATGCCGTTATGCAGCCAGGGTTAAGAGTACCAAATCTGCACATAACAAACCCATCTGTTCCCGCAAAAGAAAAGAAATTGAAATTGAAACTGTCCATTAGAGGAGTCCAGAAGTCTTCTCCAGTGGCACTGGGTACATGCACACCGCCCCAGCAATGGTTCCGCAAAAAAACGGAATGTGTTCCGTATGCATTCCGTTCCGTATTTCCGTTTTCCGTTCCGTTGAAAAGATAGAACATGTCCTATATTTGGCTGAGAATCACAGTCCGTGGCTCCATTCAAGTCAATGGGGCCGCAAAAAAAACGGAACACATACGGAAATGCATCCGTATGTCTTCCGTATCCGTTCCGTTTTTTGCGGAACCATCAATTGAAAATGTTATGCCCAGCCCAATTTTTAATATGAAATTACTGTATACTGTATTTGCCATACGGAAAAACGGAACGGAACAACGGAACGGAAACGGAACCACAACGGAAGCAAAAAACGGAACAACGGATCCGTGAAAAACGGAACGCAAAACACTGAATGCAACATACTGTAGTGTGAAAGAGGCCTAAAGCTGTGGATGATACATCTCACTTAACGGCGCATGTACCTGTTGTGCAGTGCATGCACAGTAAAGTGAGATGTACTATTGGCGCAATGTGCATGTTCCAAGTATGACATATTCCATACATGTCAACATGGAAAGCTGTTTTTCAGTCATATCTAGGGACGTTCAGGGACTTGTTCTGCAAAGAATACTTCTCTATTGAGGAATTAAAAAGGGTTGTCTGAAGTTTTAAACTTATCCCCTGTCTACAGGATAGTGGATAAGTAAGTACCTGATCGGTGGATGTTTGACTGCTGGAACCCCACTGGTCATGAGAATGGTGATGGTCAAGCATGTGTCCTAGCACTTGATTCATAGTTACATAGTATGGTTGATTGACATTGTATGCTGTTATTTAATCTAGGATCTATAAGTACACCCAAATGCTTCTCTAAGTGGCTTTCCCAGTGTCACACCACCTGGGACATATGATTTGTGTAGATTATTAGTACCCAGGTACATAACTTTACATTTATCCACATTTAATCCCATTTGCCAAGTGGATGTCCAACCACTCAGGTTGTCCACGATTGTCCATGTTTTTCTCTTTTTGTTGGATATTTCATTAGTGCTCTTCTTTCTTTCCTGATATCAGCACTTCTCCCATTCGACCCAGGTGTTTTTAAGAGGAGACTGCATATGGATTAATAAATTCCTACTAGTTTTCAGATGGAGTTCCTGAGAGCACATGGAAAGGTGAGCTTTTGACATCTGTTCACATGCTGCGATACTGCATGGTAGCCATTGTTGCTGGGATTCTGTGCCTGAGGGTTAGTGGGGCCCAGTGTCAGCATGGCTTTGTCTACCATCAGGAGTACTGTTGTACTACTGAGTCACGCCACCTGCTGGTGCGGTGCTGTAGCATCAGTGGTTGCCACGTGCTGCTGTGCCAAATTAGAGTAGGTGCCACTCCTCGAGGCAACCTTGACATCGTGAGTGGGCTTATGCATTTTGATCAAAACATATACTAATGCCTGGTGTTCAGTATGTATATTATGGGGCTGTATACTATTTTTTACTCTGAGAGTTGATGTTAATTGTGCTGAGAAGAAATGAGAGAACAATACATAGTATGTGGATGTGCTATCCATGTTTTTTCTCTTTTGGTTGGATAATTCAGTTTATAGATTGTACACGTCTTTCATAGACTGCACTTTACTACATAGCTTGGTGTCATCTGCAAAAATAAAAACTGTGCTATTAATCACGTCCTCTACATCATTAATAATTATTCACTCAATTAATTTTTGGAGCAAACCCTTTAAAGGCGAAAGCTTAAAGGGAACCTGTCATCAATTTTATGCTGCCCATACTAACGGCAGTATAAAGTAGAGACAGGTGAGTTGATTTCAGCGGTCTGTCATCTGTCACTATGTTATGCTGCCCTCAGTGAGGTCAGCATAAAGTTGATGACATGTTCCCTTTAGGAAAAGTTACTGATAATGTAGTGATACATTACTGTTTCACAAGTCTGTGATTTTCATACCATGCAGCTATAGTACTACTCAGAGATTACGGGAAATCAGGTACAACATTTTAAAAGTTAGGTCACATGGCTTTTTTCCATACCCATTCATTCTGTGGGGCGAGAATATATATCAGCTGCAGAGCATGCTTATTAACAATGTGTTTGAGTTCACACATCCTCAAGGCATAAAACAAAGTCTTTTACTCAAAGGGGTTTTCCCATTTTAGAAAGTATTGGCATATTGTGACAATATGCAATCATTTTATGTTAGGTGGGTGTCAAACCTTCAGAACCCCCACTGATCCTGAGATTGTAGAGGCTACAACGCTGCTGTTTTCCCTGCACGGCGGCACTCCATGGCACTTGGCTGTGCAGGAAACTGCTGGTCCTGCATTCACCTGAATGGTGCTATACTGCAGAACCCCACACATTAGATAGTGGGGCTGATTTAGTGATGTGGCTCCTTCATTTTTAGGATTGGTGGGGGTCCCAGAGGTTGGATCCACATGGATCATAAAGAGAAGGCATAATCTACTTTCACCACTTGTGGATTAGACTAGGCAAAGGAATTGGGTACGTTTGTTGGCAGTGGCACTACTATTTTTCATGACATTATTGTGACAAATTGTGAGTCTGTTTCAGAAACGAGATGCCAAAGATGTCTGAGCAGTTGAGTTGAGGCTGAGGGCATCAGATAAGTACTGTATTCACTTGAATACTCTGCACTGAGATAATACTCTGCAGAACCCAAGTGCAGAACCGTTTTCTGACCACTGTATGGAAGTAATATTGATCTTTGCATAGTGGTTCTCACTGAAACAGAAAGTCTACACCAGTATAATAAGGTATTTATATTCAGCTTTTTTTTACTTGTATTACATTTGATTCAATTATGTTTCCAGCCTTGCTACCAATATTTAGGGCCACATTACCCTTCATCTCCACATTTTACCTGCAGAGACAGACATAATTTTTGGTAGTCCACTATCATGACTGAGGGCTCTCTATGTAATATCCAGATTTACTTAAGTAGGTCTTAAATAGAGATGAGCGAAGCGACTTCGGATGCTACATCCAAAGTCGCTTCGCTAATAAAATTTGTTTGGTTCCAAGGTTTCAGAGGCAGTACATTTTAATCCTGTACGGAGAAGGATCTCCGTACAGCATTAAAATGTACTGCCTCTGATGAGGCGAAGTCCATTATACATGAAGTCTCGCACGACTTTGTTGAATAACTTCGGTGATTGATTATTACAGTGAAAAACCTTGGAACCAAACTCGGCTTCAGTTCCCAGGTACCACTCAGAATCAAAGCCGATTGTCCAGACGTGTGTACAGGTTTATATTAAATGGGACTATGCTCACAATATATATATATATATATATGTATATATATATACATCATTGGCCGCAGTGGTGTCAAACAGAAGGTTTCCATTCAGGGAGCCTAGTGGAGCAGCGGAGGCCATGGAGCAAAGAAGCCGCGAAGCAAGTAAGTATACTTCCCTTTGCATGTCTGCCCAGGAGTGGATGGAGGAGGGTGCCAAAACCCCCGAAAGGTGTGCAACCCTTTTAACGGCTTATTTGCATTTGGATTAAAAGTACTTTTGCCTTGAGAATGAAGCAAAGAATCTCTGAGTGAAAGGTATTTACCCTATTGCTCTGTAACCTAGTTATCAACTGAGCTTGTAAACTACATACACTGGTAGTCATTTATTATAGCTAGTTTACCTGGTGTGAAAGTCACAAGTACTGTTCTGCAACAATGTTTGCAACTTTTTGCTTTTCCCAACACCTTTGCCACTTTTCTAAACAGTAGGCAGAGGAGGCAGGTTGAGGGTGGAAGTTCCGAAGCCCAGCTAATTTAACAAAATGTGCACCAGAAAACTGGAACAGAGGAAGATCACAACAGAAGTCTATTCCACCTCCTGGCTAGAGTAGATTTCAGTTCTGTTGCATGGACAGTGGAGGATGTGACACATTTATTCAGAAGAGTATGCCTTTTAATAAATTGGATGGATCTTCCTCCAGACCCATCAAGATAAAAAAAACAAGTAACAAAACATTTTTACTCTAAGGCCTCAGGTACACAATCGTATGCAGTGGCGACTCTAGGAACAATATATAGGGGGGGCACAAAGATACCACAGTCAAAAATGGGGGGGCACAAACAAAATAAGTATATATCAATAAGATTACAAAATACGAGTGAATTGCGATATGCAGGGATACAGTTATAATAAAGCAATTTACTTACAAAAGAAGCTACTCAGTCGTCTGCTGTGCCGTCCTCTGCTTGCATCCACGTATTCTTTCCCCTTCTTTCTGTCTCTCGTCAGTGCACAGGCACACTGTTATGGGGGATCTGTGGAAGACACACTGTTATGGGGGCATCTGTGGATGACACATTATGCCTCTCATTAGCCCTCATTATGCCTCTCATATCAGCCCCCATATCAGCCCTTATGCCTCATTAGCTCCCATATCAGCCCTTATGCCTCATTAGCCCCCATATCAGCCCTTATGCCTCATTAGCCCCCATATCAGCCCTTATGCCTCATTAGCCCCCATTATGCCTCTTATTAGCCCCATTATGCCTCTTATTAGCCCCATTATGCCTCCAATTAGCCCCCATATGCCTCCTATTAGCCCCCATATGCCTCCTATTAGCCCCCATATGCCTCCAATTAGCCCCCATATGCCTATTAGCCCCCATATGCCTCCTATTAGCCCCCATATGCCCCCATATGCCTCCAATTAGCCCCCATATGCCTCCTATTAGCCCCCATATGCCTCCTATTAGCCCCCATATGCCTCCTATTAGCCCCCATATGCCTCCTATTAGCCCCTATATGCCTCCTATTAGCCCCTATATGCCTCCTATTAGCCCCCATATGCCTCCTATTAGCCCCCATATGCCTCCTATTAGCCCCCATATGCCTCCTATTAGCCCCATATGCCCCCATATGCCTCCAATTAGCCCCGATATGCCTCCTATTAGCCCCCATATGCCTCCTATTAGCCCCCATATGCCTCCTATTAGCCCCCATATGCCTCCTATTAGCCCCCATATGCCTCCTATTAGCCCCCATATGCCTCCTATTAGCCCCCATATGCCTCCTATCAGCCCCCATATGCCTCCTATTACCCCATATGCCTCCTATTAGCCCCATATGCCCCCATTTGCCTCCAATTAGCCCCCATATGCCTCCAATTAGCCCCCATATGCCTCCTATTAGCCCCCATATGCCTCCTATCAGCCCCCATATGCCTCCTATCAGCCCCCATATGCCTCCTATTACCCCATATGCCTCCTATTAGCCCCATATGCCCCCATTTGCCTCCAATTAGCCCCCATATGCCTCCAATTAGCCCCCATATGCCTCCAATTAGCCCCCATATGCCTCCAATTAGCCCCATATGCCTCCAATTAGCCCCATATGCCCCCATATGCCTCCAATTAGCCCCCATATGCCTCCAATTAGCCCCCATATGCCTCCAATTAGCCCCCATATGCCTCCTATTAGCCCCATAGGCCCCCATATGCCTCCAATTAGCCCCCATATGCCTCCAATTAGCCCCCATATGCCTCCTATCAGCCCCATATGCCTCCTATTAGCCCCATATGCCTCCTATTAGCCCCAAATATGCCTCCAATTAGCCCCAAATATGCCTCCAATTAGCCCCAAATATGCCTCCAATTAGCCCCCATATATGCCTCCAATTAGCCCCCAAATAGCCCCCATATGCCTCCTATTAGCCCCCAAATATGCCTCCAAATGCCCCATATGGCTCCAATTAGCCCTTATATGCCTCCTATTAGCCCCCATAATGCCCCCAGCAGCCACATTTTTTATAAAATAAAAAATAAAAACACTTACCTCTCCTGCTCCTGGACGGACGCCGCCTGCCATTTTCTCCTCAGTCGACTGTGCTCTAAACTGGCGCGCACAGCGTGAGGTCACAGAGCGCCCTCACGCTGTGCGCAGCCCTGCACAGCCGACAGCCGAGGACCAGGAAGTGGTGAGTACAGAGCGTTCACCACTTCCTGGTCCTTCGGTACTAATGAGCGCTTCCATAATGGAAGCGCTCATTAGTATTCACTCTGGGGAATCAGCGGGGGGGGGGGGGGCACCCGGGGGGGCAAGGGACAACATAGGGGGGGCAATTGCCCCCCCTCTAGCGACGCCACTAATCGTATGTATTTTGTGGTCCCCAAACTGCGCATCCCCAAAATACAGATATTGGTTGTGTGCATCCTGCAATTTCCTTGGTCCATATTATAGAAATTAACATTATTGTCCACAAAACAGACAAGAATATAGGATGTTCTATCATTTGTGGAATAGCTGCAAGGATGCAGACATCCATGTGCTCAATGGCAGATCATAATGTAGGGGGTTTGGGTTGGCAGCCATGGGCCCAGCATCCCTGTGGACAGTGTCAGAATGGGGTGCCTAGGGCCCAACAGTAAAATTTATTTTGGAGGCCCATGGTATGGATACATTCAAATATTACCTGCTCAGACAGCAGCAAGATGCTACCAGATGATTGAATATGGGGGTCTCTGCAGCAACTTTGAGAAGGTAGGTCCTGGGAAGAAGAGGACACTGGCCAGCTTTCCTCTATACCTAGAAGTCATCTCAGCTCTGATCGTGTCTATAATAATAAACTGGGGAGTTTCTTTAATAATCTATACAGTTTTTTACATGAACATAGGTTGGTTGAGGTGCTGTACATTTAACTAATGTATGTAGTGCAGTAAATCTACTGTGTTATGTGCCACTTGTGCAGGGGGTGGGAGACTAGGGGCCCACCTTGTTTAGAGGCCCACCGGGGGATTCACCTGTACCCCTGTGGGCCAGTCCGAGCCTGCCTGTGAGGCCCAACAGCGCTCCAAGTTCCCACATTACAGAATACGTTCAGCAGAACTGAGCGCTGCGTGTCCGCTATTCTATAACCCACTTAACTCTCCAGAAAAGGTCAGAGGAGCCGTGCAGCAAAAAGGAGGATGCCAGGACATGCTTTGAGCAGCGCAGACTGCAGGTACCATCTACTACATTATCTGTGCTCAGAGAGTTATCACTGTGTTATGCAGGGTGTTACATAGGACTGCAGGGAACATTTACAACATTTTTCGTACTCTAAGGGCTCATTCACACATCCGTATGAATGGAGCCGCACCTGTTCCACAATTCATCCGTAGTTCCATTCCGCAGCGCCGCAAAAAAGATAGAGTATGTCCTATTGTTATCCACAGCTGCGGACAAGAATAGGCACTTCTATCACAGGGCCGACCATGTGCGGTCCGCAAAATGCGGAACGCACATGGCTGGTGTCCCTGTTTTGCCCTTAGATTTATCACTGTGTTATAAAGGGTGTTACATTGGACTGCAGGAAACATCTACTACCTTATCTGTACTCAGAGAGTTATCACTGTGTTATCTGTGGTGTTACATAGGACTGCCTACTACCTTAGGCCTTGTTCACATGTCAGTTATTTGATCAGTTTTTCATCAGTTATTGTAAACCAAAACCAGGTGCAGGTCAAAAACACAAAAACAGTTGCAAATCTTGTCATTATACCTTATCTCTGAGTAGCCTCCACTCCTGTTTTTAGCTCAGAAAAACTGATGGAAATAACTGACCAAATAACTGATGTGTGACCTGGGCCTTATCTGTACTCAAAGACTCTAACGCTATAGTGTAACACCACAGATAACACAGTGATAACTCTGAGTACAGGTAATGTACCTGCAGTCCTATGTAACATTACAAATAACATAAGATAAAATGGTTCTCCAGGATTTACACTTTGGTGGCCTGTCTTTAGGATAGGTCGTCAATACAAGATTGGCAGGGATCCTACTTCTGGCACCCCTTCCAATCAGCTGCTGGAGAAGACTGCAGTGCTCAATAGAGAACCGCGGCCTGCACGCTGCTTGCCAAGCACAGCGCTGTCCATTTGATAGGGGTTATGCTTGGTATTGCAGCTTATCCCTATTGACTTGGATGGGACTGAGCTGCTTCTAGGTCATGTGGCTGTTGAATGTGACGTCACATGGCCTAGGAAGGGGCATAAGCACTCACGGAACGCTGCAGCCTCTTCATGCAGAAAAAAAAAACTATTAAGTGGCACACGGAAGGGTGGATGTCAGGGGAAAATGGAGGGAGAGGCCCAAGTTGAACAGATACCCCGGGCCTATAATGCAATTAATCCACCCCTGCTTGTGCTGACTGCATTTTTGTGGACCCTTAGAAATGAGCAGGTCCGGGTGTGATCCGCAAACCGAAAATACAGTTGTGGGTATGAGGCCTAAAAATAACCCATTTGAGAAATATGAACTCATAAATTCACAAAGAACAAAAGTAAATGCAGCCTATATTTGGGATAAAATAAACAGGAACTGACAGATGTTCAGTTTTTAACTACGGAAACATTTCTAAAACAGGACTGTCCCTGGGAATTATGGTCACTTGGCAACTGTGATAAGATCCAGGATCCTCGTATTCATCGCAGAACATTCCATCAATCTTAGTTCAGCATTCATTAATGAAAATAAAGAGGATACCGTTGAAGTCTGAACACGATGCACAGAAATGTGACTTGCTGTGTGGGTACATGCAAGATCATAGTACAAAGTATATCCTGCTCTTATGAATGAGTGGTAATTTCCAGAGAGCTCCCAGCAATAGATTTCATGGAGGAGGAGGAGGAGGAAGAGTTATGACCTGCAGTGACTGCCTGATGCGAGTTCTCCTGGCAGACAGTATAACGGAATAAACTGTCAGAATGTTTAGTGCCTCTCACACTTCTTGATGTAAATAGAGAGCGACACAAGCATGGGCGGCTGATCACTTTACATGTGGGTAGTGTCAAATCATGTTGTGATAGAATCCTGCAACAAAGCTACCCACTCAGCAAGCGTCTTTGATGGAGGAATCACATGCTAACAATTCTTACACTACCCACTCTTCCCTGAGCCTTGAAGGTCATTCCAGAGCAAGTATCAACCAACAGTCACTTTACAGGGCAGTAAGGGGGCATAAAACAAGTGGGCACTGTCAATAATATCAACTGAAAATGTGTTGCTTCACGGGTTCAAGTTTCTCCACATTCATTTTTTTTCCACCTTTTATGGAACGAGGAAACACTCATAGGTTTATTATAGGCCAGCTTGCTACATAAATCAATGTGATATAATAAGCAACATCTTGGTTTTGTTCTCACTTTTAAGAAATAGAACAGACAAAGGATTTGAATTAAGTGTTGGAGAACATTCACTGGTGGCACGAGCACATGTTATATTATTCCCAGATCACCAGGAGTGGAAGATGTACAGATTGATAATGTCGGACGGGCCATGAACCTAGCAGTCACAGACAGGGGCGGATTAAGTGCCTCATAGGCCCGGGGCTGTTTCCCAAACTTGGGCCCCTTTTCTCTATTTATCAATGACCCCCCCCCCCCCCCCAATTCGGTGTTTATTCGAACCTTTATTGAAGTTTTTAGAACAATGGTAAATGGTCTTTCAAATAATATATTAAATGTTTTTTTTGTTTTTTTTATTACAGGGAAAGATTTATCCAAACTAAATTTAAAGGAAAAGTGACTTGGTTACTTATAGCAAACAATCAGATTCCACCTTTCATTTCCCAAATGAGATCTGAAAAATGAAAGGTGGGATCTGATTGGTTGCTCGGGACAACCAAGTCAGTTTTCTGTACAACCAGTTTGGAAAATGTACAATAGTGCCATACTGTATACAATAGTAAGTGTCAGAGGACATACACTCTTACAGACCACATACATTTATAACATTCCCCATAATCATGTTCAAAAAATAAACAATCTAGAATCTGAAAATATTACAAAAAATATTACAAAATCATATGTGCATACTCCACCCAGTAACTGCCTCCAAGATTGGCGCAAGTAAATGTACCTTGTGTATAATGAGACCCCAGTATAAGGCTATGTCTAACTTCAGTAAGTGGCATTTATCATGTAGAGAAAGTTAATACAAGGCACTTACTAATGTATTGTGATTCTCCATATTGCCTCCTTTGCTGGATGCATTTTTACATCACATTATAACACTGCTCATTTTCATGCTTATTATGACCACCTTGCAATCCATCAAATCCATCAGTAGTGGTAATGCTAGCACACTATAGGAAAGATTGTGCACTCATGTGGTCTCGGCCACCAGTGAGTCTGGAACTTTCTCCCATAGTTTGCAAGCACGACCACCGCTGCTGGATTATAGGGTGGTCGTACCTATGGAAACTAGCAGTGTATAATGTGATGGAAAAATGAATCAAGCCAGGAAAGGAGACAATATGGATAATCACTATACATTAGTAAGTGGCTCATGTTAACATTGTCTACGAGATAAATGCCATTAGCTGAAGTGAAAACCGCTTAAGTATAGAAAAAGCAGAGGGTTATACATGTATAAGTTACAAGTTTGGATGAATATTTAACCAAAAAATGTATAAAGCTCCTTTTGCTATATAAAAGTTATGTTTACAGTTGAGGACGAGTTGAAGAAAGCCAAGTTTTATTCCATATCTGTAGATATTTTATATCAATCCTTCATACAGCAGATTTGAACTTTACTACCTGGTGGCAGGTTATTTTTTTTATTTTTTTCTAATGGATTATTCTGCACTATATAGGCCAAAAAAATAGTACGGAGTGCTTCTTTAACTGGTTATTAAAGGGCTGATTTTAACAAAGGCTCTGGATTTGGTTTTCTGATTTACATATGCTCCATATATAAATATATTTAACTTCTCACCTTTGAAATGAATAGCTTGTGATTCTCTTGTAGGACTGCCTGCCCTCGTCTTGTCTTGTAGGCTTCTGTGAGACATATTTCGGAGGCGATAATGATATCTGTAGAACAGGGATGTCAAACTCTGGCCCTCCAGCTGTTGCAAAACTTCAACTCCCATCATGTCTGGGCATACTACAGCTATCAGGGAATGATGGGAGTTGTAGTTTTGCAACATCTGGAGGGCCATGAGTTTGACATCCATGCTGTAGAATAAATATAACATATTCTAGCTGCACACTAAAATCCTTAAAGGGAATTTCTCACCAGCGACCTGCCTACCAAACAGTTTGCATAGACACAGCTTCTTACCGTCAAAATGAATGGCTTGTGATCCTCTTGTAGGACTGCCTGCCGTTGTCTTGTAGGACTGCCTGCCCTTGTGTTTTTTGCTTCTGTGAGATGCTGGATTTCACTGGAGGTAATGATAGTGGAATAAGCAGATCTGTAGAATAAATAGAACATGATGGTGGATTAGTAATCTCTATATTTGAGGAGGAACCACTCTGGAGCTTTGGCTCGGTTCTGACTGAAATGGCGACTGCTGGCCAATGTCTCTGTGCCACTGCTCTTTCTCTCTCCTCACAGGTGCCCAGTAGTGTTGAGCGAACTTCTGTTTTCAAGTTCGGTATATAAGCTATGGGTTATCTAAGAATTCCGTTATAGATTCTGCAAACAGAAACCATAACTTAGGGTCTGTGGTAGCGGAATATCCATAACGGAATTCTTAGATAACCCGAACCTTATACGCCAAACTTAAAAACATAAGTTCGCTCATCCCTAGTGCCCAGCACAACAAGTGTTTGAACATCAAAATGGTGGATTATTAATCCCTGTATCAGATTCATACAGGGATTAATAATCCATCATTTTGATGGTCAACAACTTGTTGTGCTGGGCTGGGCACCTGTAAAGAGAAGGATCAATTGTAATCCACATTTTAATATCAAACACTTGGTGTAATAATCCATACTTTTTATAGTCAAACACACTTTGTGATGGGCAGTGGCACCTGTGAAAAAAAGAGGCAAAGCAGAGGCCAGACAGCAGCAGCCATTTCAGTCAGATTAGAGCCAAAGCTGCAGACTAAGTTACCTGTAGCCTGTAATCTGACTAAAATGGCGGTGGCTGGCCAATGTCTCTTTCTCTCTCCTCACAGGTGCCCAGTAGTGTTGAGCGAACTTCTGTTTTCAAGTTCGGTATATAAGCTATAAGTTATCTAAGAATTACGTTATGGATTCTGCAAACAGGAACCATAACTTAGGGTCCGTGGTAGCGGAATATCCATAACGGAATTCTTAGATAACCCAAACCTTATACGCCGAACTTGAAAACAGAAGTTCACTCATCCCTAATCCCCAGCCCAGCACAAGTGTTTGAACATCAAAATGGTGGATTATTAATCCCTATATCATACAGGGATTAATAATGCATCATTTTGATGGTCAAAAACTTGGTGTACTGGACTAGGCACCTGTAAAGAGAAGGATCATTTGTAATCCACCATTTTAATATGAAACACTTGGTGTAATAAATAATCCATAATTTTTATAGTCAAACACACCTGTGAAAAAAAGAGGCAGAGCAGAGGCCAGACAGCAGCAGCCATTTTAGTCAGATTAGAGATAAAGCTGCAGAGTGGCTGTAGCCTGTAATCTGACTAAAATGGCCACTGCTGGCTGCTCTGCCTCTCACTCACAGACACAGGCAGGCAGCCCACAGTTCCACTGCCCTGCTGCCCAGGCCATCACCATTCATAAAAATTTACTAGCTTTGGCTGCTGCTGCGCCTGCTCACTGGAATGCTGGAAGTTTCAAAGCAGGTCCTCCTTGGTGCTTTCTCTCACAAGACCCAGCCAGGCTGTCCTGACTCCTGGCGCTGGCAATAGTAAGTGGTGGCACTGAGAAGACTGGAGGTGGGCACATCGGTGGCGGGAACAAAGCACTGCAGAGCTCCTTCTGTGACGCTGTGCAGGAGGCGGAGCTACAGTGAGTGACTGACTGAGTCACGTGCCCCCTCCTCTCCTCAGCAGTCTGCCTTCCTCCGAATCCGCCCTGCTTAATTTTTACAGGCAGCCTTCCACTGAGTTCCACCGTGACGCTGATGGGGGCGGGATCAAGCAAGCCGTCCGGCTGTTACTGTCAGGCAGCGCAGCGCAGCGTGTAAGTGAAGCGCTGGCTGTGCGTCGCTGCCTACTATTGCAGATGTGTTTTAGTAACTTTGGGGTCTGGTGGTGGCGCAAAATGGGGCGTTTAGGATGGCAAATTGGCGATGGGCCCTTCACTCACCCTGGGCCCGGGGCTGCCGACCCAAACGCCCCAATTATAATCCGCCACTGGTCACAGAGGAGTTAAAACATCTCCTGCTTCTCTTTTCTGCAAATGTGACTGGTAGAATATACTTGGTAAAACAGAGACAACCTAGCTAGGCAGGGGTGAACTGGCCATAATTTTCCGGTTGGCTAATGAGCAGAGGGCCACCAGAGCTCTCCTCACGGCCAATTGCCAGGTACATAAAGATCTAATGCTCTCAGCATTAATTAATGCTAGGAGCATCATCTACTTATACAGTCACTCCAGATTAGTCCCCAAGTCAGTGGCAGCTGACCAGGGGGTCAGAGTGCTCGGTGCAAGCACCGAGGGGACGTACGGGGCCTGGAGGTACGGGTGAGGACAGGCGGGAATCAAGCAAAGTCAGCAAAGAAGATCCGAGGTCAGGGGCAGGCGGCAGAAAGCAAAGTCCAGGAGTACAATAGCAGGATTCAGTACACAGGAAGGCAGACAAGATAAACACCTTTGCACAGGGACTAGACAAGCTAGACACTGAGGTTGCTCAGGCAATACCTGCTGCAATCCAGCCATAGGCTGCTGAGACAGAGGGTCGTGTGTGTGTTGCCTCTTAGGTAAAGAGAGACACACCCAGGCAAGCTTCAACACTAATGCACATCTCCAGCAGGAAGAAAACTCTGGCATGTAACATATGAAGATCCGAGGTCAGGGGCAGGCGGCAGAAAGCAAAGTCCAGGAGTACAATAGCAGGATTCAGTACACAGGAAGGCAGACAAGATAAACACCTTTGCACAGGGACTAGACAAGCTAGACACTGAGGTTGCTCAGGCAATACCTGCTGCAATCCAGCCATAGGCTGCTGAGACAGAGGGTCGTGTGTGTGTTGCCTCTTAGGTAAAGAGAGACACACCCAGGCAAGCTTCAACACTAATGCACATCTCCAGCAGGAAGAAAACTCTGGCATGTAACATATGTAGCAGAGTTAAGTTAGTTGCTGCCCGTGTTTGTCAGTTGGGCGACAGGAGGGAAAAGAGGGAGCCCGGTGCCGTGCCTGCTGATAGGGGCAGCGGCGCTGGCACAGGCCGCTGGGCTAACAGCCAGGTTGCATGTGCAGTGGCTGGGTTTGGTGTGGCCCCAACACTACGCCGAGTCCCCAGACACCATTGAGGTGTCTCTACATGTTGGGGCTCTCTGGAAGGGATGGTAAGGCATGGTGCACCCCATTGGGAAATAATTCCAGAGAGTCAGGGTCTGCAGTAAGCCAGTGTGCTTCTTTACTGGAGGAATTCAGGTGCTTGGAAGAAGAAGGGTTTGATGCTGAGGAAAGGCCTGATCTTGCACAAAGGCTAGAGGCCCAGGGTCTGTGGTAGAGTATCCCTGTCTCAGCATCTTCTTCTGATCACTCAGGTTTTCTGGCAGAATCTCCTCTTCTAATCACTGTTCCCTAACTGCAAAAAACTAGAGGCTCTGACTGCTCTCCTTATATACAATTTCTGGCTAAACTAGAATCTTTTAGTGGGAGGGGTGAAGTGGAGAAACTCAGCACAAACAAATACAATGTTACAACTCCCCTCTCTCACAGACTTGCATTAGAGCTTCAAAGACACTCAATGGCAATGACACAGCAGTTTTTCCCAGACAAAAACAAGTGTTCAGATATAATAACATAGCAACACCTGGCATTCAGAAAGTCAGTCTGTCTAGTTTTGGTGGTAAACAAGTCTGTTTGTTTCCTTCCAAAACATGCTCTTCTTTAAACCCTATGGTAACTGACAAATGATCAGTTTCTCATTATTAGCTAAAAAGTCCAAAATGTCTCTCAGTGTTCATTGAAGGGGTACTCTGTGCTTTTAATATTGATGACCTATCCTCAGGATGATCAGCTGTATCAGCAGACGGCACACACAGTGTGCACGTGCTGTCTCCCTTCCTGTTGCTGCTGCTATGTCTATGGCAAAGCAGCGGCGAGCAGGAAAAAAGGACCCTGTCACAGTCTCTCCTGTGACAGGGGTCAGAAGATCTAAGAAATTGGCTGCGCGTGATGTGATCTGACAGCCTCTCTGGTTTCACTTTTCTGTGTTGTTGCTGGGTAGGACCACACCTCTGGTCTCAGGTGTAACATAAACGGTTTCTGTCACCAGATTTAACCCTATTAAGCTAGCTGACATTAGCGATGTGCTAATGTCAGCTAAACCTAACTAGCCTAGTTCTATTTTTATCTATGCCCCCGTTACGCCAAAAATCTAACTTTTATAATATGCTAATTAGCCTCTAGGAGCAGGGGGGCATTGTTCCTGCTCTTATAGGTTCCGTTCTCCCACCTTTGTCGCCTCCCTCCAAGTCCTAAATGACAGGGCCAGGCAGCGCTCGCATCTGTCTGCCAGCCCTGTGCTCTGGTGAAATCTTGCGCCATTCAGCATTGAGCGCAGGTGCGGTAAGGGAAAGACACTCGCAGACTGCCAGCTTCCTCACTGCACCTGCGCCGAATGCTGAACGGCGCGAGATTTCACCAGAGCACAGGGCTGGCAGACAGTTGCGATCGCTGCCTGGCCCGGTCAATCATGACTTGGAGGGAGGCGACAAAGGTGGGAGAACAGAGCCTCTAGGAGCAGGAACAACGCCCCCCCTGCTCCTAGAGGCTAATTAGCATATTATAAAAGTTAGAATTCTGGCATAACGGGGGCATAGATAAAAGTAGGAATAGATTAGTTAGGTTTAGCTGACATTAGCACATCGCTAATGTCAGCTAGCTTAATAGGGTTAAATCTGGTGACAGAAACCCTTTAAGTGGTCATTCTAACTCCTCTATTTAGTCTGGCCTCACCCATCATGCAATGTGGTTGATAGCTCCTTTCAGGTTGTGAAGAGCTGGTGTCTGGTTCTCCTCTAAGTTCCTGCTCGTCTACATACTTTGGAGTTAAGTGTCTTTTGCCTTATTTCTTCCCCTACCCTTTGGTATTAGGCCTGAGGGAGTTTCTTGTTCCTTCAGCTGGGAAGGAACAGGTCATCTCTTGTCCTGACACTATTTCCAGGGCCCTTTAGGGTCAGATAGGACCCTGGGTTCCAGCGTATGAACATTCCTACCATCAAGGTCTATTCATACTTATAGTAGGGCTTGGTTTAGGGATTCATTAGGTGGTGACCTTTTCCCCTTTCCCTAGTTTCCAGGCCTAGTACTTTTTCCCTTCCCTTTTGTGGTCGGTGTGGAGTTATCCACCCACACCGTGCCGTGACATTATAAAGCGCCAAATACCGTCATTTTTTGTTTGTATCAGTGAGGCTATGGATCCAATCGCTGCACTGGCTAGGCAATTGTAGGGTCTGTCTATAGAGGTAGCTGACCTCCGCACACAGATCCAGGGATCACAGGCTGCTGGTACCAGTAGTAGTTACCAGGCCTGTCATGAACCTAAGGTTGCACTTCCGGACAGATTTTCGGAGGGAAGCAATAATTTCATTTGGTTAAGAGAGTCGTGTAAATTGTACTTTAAGTTACGTCCACTCTCATCTGGGGAGAGGAGTCAAAGAGTGGGTATTATCATGTCGTTGCTTAAAGAGGATGCTCAGTCTTGGGATTTTTCTCTACCGACCGGAAGGACTGTGATTTATTCTTTAGAGCACTAGGTCTTATCTACGATGACCCGGATCGGATCTCCCTGGCCGAGACGAAGTTACGTGGTTTACGGCAGGGAGAGCGTTCTGCGAAGATCTATTGCTCTGAATTTAGGAGATGGGCTATGGATGCGGAATGGAATAATCCAGTTCTCTGTAACCAATTCTGTCTGGGATTATCTGAGAGGCTAAAGGACGCGTTGGCCTTTCACGAAAATCCTGAGTCATTGGAAGCGGCTATGTCCCTTGCTGTATGTATGGATAGACGCCTGAGAGAGAGATCTAAGTTTCCTCACTCTCAGGACAAATTATCATATAATGTAGTGGCTTCCTCTGACATCTTCGGTGGAGAGACTCCTGAGTTTATGCCTGGTGACAAACCTATGTAGACATTCTGTTAATGTTTGTCCTTATGTTCAGCGTCAAGGTGAAAACAAAAAGAAAACAACATCTAATTCCCATCTTACTCTTGGTGGTGTGGGTGGGGAGTCAGAGAACGTACTTTTGTCATTTACTGGTAGTACCCGATTTCTCCTGTCTGCCGAGGTGGTGCTAGAGTCCAAAACTGTTGGAATGGAGGGTTTTTTTTTGACAGTGGGGCAGGTGTTAACCAAGGTGATGGTCAGTTCGTCCATTTGCATGGGTTGACGACAAGTGCATTAGAAAAAAATATTTCAGTGTTTGCAATAGACTCTGCGCCACTTTCTCAGAGATGTTTGTCACAGGTGGTGCAGGACATCCGTTTAAGAGTGGGTGATTTTCATCAGGAGTCTATTTTGTGTTTTGTACTGGAGGGTCTGCCTGCTCCGGTGGTTCTGGGTTTACCATGGTTGAACAAACATAATGCTTCCATTGTCTGGCAAGTGAGACAGATTCTCGATTGGAGTGATTATTGCATGGATTTTTCTGATGTATTTTCTGAGAGTGGTTGCCAGGGTTTACCCCCACACCGGGAATATGACTGTCCTATCAATCTTATTCATGGAGCAAAGTTGCCCAAATCTAGGTTATATAACCTTTCTGAACCCGAAAGAATGGCCATGTGAGAGTATATTGCTGAAAGTTTGACTAAGGGCTCATGCACACGACCGTATGCCCTCCGAGACATAAGGTCCGTGAGCGGGCCGTATGTCCTGCAGCGGCATACATTGTGCGCACGGAAGCGCACAGCATCATAGGTTACTATAAGACTGTGCGCATCGGGCCGCACGCGGGACTATTGTCCTGCACTCATATGATCTTATGAGTGCAGGACAATAGCCCCGTGGGCGGCCCGATGTGCACAGTATCATAGTAACCTATGATGCTGTACGCTCCCGTGCAGACCATGTATGCCACTCCAGGACATATGGCCTGCTCACGGACCGTATGTCTTGGAGGGCATACGGTTGTGTGCATGAGCCGTAAGGGACATATTTGACCTTCCAAGTCCCCAGTGGCAGCAGGGTTTTTCTTTGTAAAGAAGAAAGACGGAACTCTTAGGCCATGTCTGGACTTCCATGAGCTTGATCGGATTACGGTCCGTGATCCGTACCCCCTTCCTTTGATTCCTGACTTGTTTAATCAGATTGTTGGTTCCAAGGTGTTCTCCAAGTTGGAAATAAGGGGGGCATATAATCTGGTCGGGATCAAGGAGGGGGATGAATTGAAGATGGTGCTTAATATCCCAAAGGGTCATTTTGAGAATCTGGTCATGCCGTTTGGGTTAACTAATGCTCCTGCGGTTTTCCAGCATTTTGTTAATGATATCTTTCATCATCTGGTGGGGAGGTTTGTTGTTGTATATCTGGATGAAATGCTAATTTATTCTCCAGATATGGAGACTCGTCATGATCACGTGAGACAGGTGTTACAGATCCTAAGACAGAATAAATTGTATGCTAAGGGTACTTTCACACTAGATTTTTTCTTTTCCGGCATAGAGTTCCGTCACAGGGGCTCTATACCGGAAAAGAACTGATCAGGCATATCCCCATGCATTCTGAATGGAGAGTAATCTGTTCAGGATGCATCAGGATGTCTTTAGTTCAGTCGCTTTGACTGATCAGGCAAAAGATAAAACCGTAGCATGCTACGGTTTTATCTCCGGTGAAAAAAACTGAAGACATGGCATTTTTTCCCATAGGAATGTATTAGTGCTGGATCCGGCATTCAAAATACCGGAATGCCGGATCGTCCTTCCGGCCTGCGCAGACCGGTAAAAAATTTGAAAAAAGATAAAAGACCGATCCGTCTGTCCGCATGACAAGCAGAGAGATGGATCCGTCCTTGCAATGCATTTGTGAGACGGATCCGCATCCGGATCCGTCTCACAAATGCTTTCAGTCAGCGGCAGATTGGCGGATCCGGCTGCCAGTTCCGACGACGGAACTGCCCGCCGGATCACACTGCCGCAACTGTGAAAGTAGCCTTAGATGGAGAAGCAGGTCAGGAAGGGCAATTCCTGGGTTACCTACTCTCATCTTCAGGTTTTCGTATGGATCCGGGTTGCTATGTTGGACTGGGATCGACCCGAAAATCTGAAAGCGCTTATGCAGTTTTTGGGGTTCACCAACTACTACCGTTAATTCATTTTGAACTACTCGACTGTGGTTAAACCTTTAATGGACATGACTAGGAAAAGTTCAGATGTCTCAGTCTGGTCTGATGCGGCATTACAAGCTTTTTCTGCGGTGAAGGAATGTTTTGCTTCAGTTCCTATACTGGTGCAACCAGATATGTCAAAGCCATTCATTGTGGAAGTTGACACATCCGTGGTAGGGGTAGGAACAGTCTTGTCGCAGGGTCCTTCTCCTAGTAAATAGCGCCCATGTGCATTCTTCTCTAAGAAATTATGATGTGGGTAATAGAGAGTTGCTGGCCATTAAGTTGGCTTTTGAGGAGTGGCGTCATTGGTTGGAAGGAGCAATTCATCCTATTACTGTGCTTACTGATCACGAAAATCGGGCTTATCTGGAGTCGGCGAAATGACTGAACCCAAGGCAGGCCAGATGGTCATTGTTTTTTAACAGATTTCATTTCATCGTCACCTATCGCCCTGGGGTTAAGAACGTCAAAGCTAATGCTTTGTCGCGTAGCTTTCCTGGGGGGGGATCAGAAGAAGAATATCCGCCCTTTATCCTGACCTTGAGGCAGAGGTGTTGAAGGCCCAGGGAGAAGCACCGGATTCTTGTCCTCTGGAGAAGTTGTTTGTTCCTTCTGAATTACGTCACAAGGTGTTCGAGGAACATCACTGTACGGTTCTCACAGAACACCCTGGGAGCAAAACCACTGTCGATATCATCTCTCCTAGATTCTGGGGGCCAGGGTTGCGTAAGTGTGTTGAGGACTATGTGTCTGCTTGCAGTACTTGTGCACGTGCTAAGGTGACACATACTCGGCCTTCCGGATATTTAGTTCCGTTGCCCATCCTGTCCCAACCTTGGACTCATTTATCCATGTATTTTATCACGGATTTGCCTAATTCTTCAGGAAAAACTGATTTTGGTGGTTGTTGGTTGTTGATCGTTCTAGTAAGATGGCGCACTTCATAGCATTGCCAGGTCTACCTAATGCTAAAACTCTGGCACAAGTGTTTGTCGATAACATCGTGAAATTACATGGTATTCCTTCTGGTGTTGTGTTTGATAGGGGGACTCAGTTTTTTTCCAAATTCTGGAAGGCATTCTATACTCGTCTGGAGGTACAATTGTCCTTCCCTTCGGCTTTTCATCCTCAGTCGAATGGACAGACGGAACGCACTAACCAGAATCTGGAAACTTATTTGAGATGTTTTGCCTCGGAGAACCAGGAGGAGTGGTCCTCATTTTTGTCTTTGGCCGAGTTTGCCATAAATAACAGTAGACAGGAGTCCACTGATAAGTCACAGTTTTTTGGGTCATATGGGTTCCACCTGCATTTTGGCACATTTTCTGGTACGGAGACTTATGGTATAGCTGAAGAGGAACACTTTTTCTCTTTGTCATCTATTTGGCAGAAAATTCCAAATAATCTGAAAAAATGGGCAACAAGTATAAACGTATGGCTGACAAGAGACGTATGAATGGTTAGGACCTGAGAGTGTTTGATTCTGTGTGGCTGTCCACAAGAAACATTAAGTTGAAAGTACCTTCTTGGAAGTTGGGTCCAAGGTTCGATGGTCCATATAAGATCACTGCCATTATTAACCTGGTAGCCTTTTGTCTTGAACTTCCTCAGGCTTTGAAGATTCATAATGTATTCCATAAGTTGTTGTTGAAAAAATGTGTCAAACCTGTTGGACCGTCCTCGTTGCCTCCTGCTCCTGTCATGGTGGACAGTAATCTGAAATATCAGATCTCCAGGATAGTTGACTCCCGAATTCTCTGTAGATCCCTCCAGTATTTCGTTCACTGGAGGGGTTCCGGACCAGAGGTGAGGATGTGGGTTCCAGCGGCCGACGTTAATGTTAGTCATCTGGTGAAAGCCTTTCAGAGAGCTCATCCAGATAAAGTCGGTCCTGGGTGTCCGAAAGGCCACCCGTAGAAGGGGGGTACTGTCACAGTCTCTCCTGTGACGGGTCAGAAGATCTAAGAGATTGGCTGCATGTGATGTGATTTGACAGCCTCTCTGGTTTAACTTTTCTGTGTCATTGCTGGGTATGACCACACCTCTGATCTCAGGTGTAGCTCAAAGAAGACCTTTAATCGGTCCAAACATTGTGAACTAAGTATCATGACATATACAGCGGCGCCCAGCGATCTCACTGCACTTACTATTATCCCTGGACGGCGCTCCATTCTCCCGTTATGTCCTCTGGTATGTTCGGGGACTTGGTTATAGTAGGCGGAGACTTAGGGGATTTGGTTATAGTAGGCAGAGTCTGACCCTGTTCTGCTGGGCGTCTCCTTCTCCTAGGCTCTAGCGCTGGCCAATCGCAGCGCAGAGCTCACAGCCTGGGAGTTTTTTTCTCCCAGGCTGTGAGCTCTGCGATGCGATTGGCCAGCGCTACAGCCTAGGAGAAGAAGATGCCCAGCAGAACAAGGGCAGTCTCCTCCTACTATAACCAAGTCCCTTAACATACCGGAGGACATAACGGGAGAACGGAGCGGCGCCCAGGGATAATAGTAAGTGCAGTGAGATCCCTGGGCGCCGCTGTATGTCATGATACTTAGTTCACAATGTTTGGACCGATGAAAGGTCATTCTAACTCCTCTATTTAGTCTGGCCTCACCCATCATGATATGCGGTTGATAGCTCCTTTCAGGTTGCGAAGAGCTGGTGTCTGGTTCTCCTCCGAGTTCATGCTTGTCTGCATACTTTGGAGTTAAGTGTCTTTTTCCTTATTTCTTGTTCCTGGTTTTCCCCTACCTTTTGGTATAAGGCCTGAGGAAGTTTCTTGTTCCTTCAGCTGGGCCGATAGGTTCCAGCGTATGAACATTCCTACCATCAAGGTCTGTTCATACTTATAGTAGTCAGGGCTCAGTTTAGGGATTCACTAGGTGGTGACCTTTTCCCCTTTCCCTGGTTTCAGGCCTAGTACCTTTTCCCTTCCCTCTTTTGGTCGTTGTGGAGTTATCCACCCACACCGTGCCGTGACAGACCCCCACCGATCTGATATTGATGACCTAAACTGAGAGCTGTGCAAATGAACACGATATATATATATATATATATATAATGCAGTTACACAGGAAATGTCGTTAAAAGATATCAACATTATCCACTATAACAGTGACATCTAAATCACCCCGCCCCCAAAACAGTGACCTCCACAGCCCCCCACTCCTTAACACTGACCCCCCACAGTGCCCTGTCCCTTAAAATTGGACCTCCACAGCAGCCCACTAACTTTGACCTTTACAGCAGCCTTTCCCTTTAACAGTGACTTTAACAGCATACCAGCCCCTTGACAGTGACCTCCACAGGGGCTCGCCCCGTTAACAGTGGCCTTAACTGGATCGGGGGCGTGTCATTTTGAACAGCTCACTCTAAGACAGCAGCACTGTACTGTCTGAGCGTGAGCTGTAGGGAGAAACTCACCCTCCCTCCCACCTCTGCAGCTGACAGAAGTTGATTTTTACCTTCATTTTTTCAATCCCTATCGGCTGAGGAGTGGAGGGGCGTGGCCTAACCATATCGGGGCAGGGTTTAGCATGACCTAGAAGTTGATTTTTAACTTCATTTTTTTAATCTCAGTTGGCTAAGGAGTGGGCGTGGCCTAACCAGATCGGGGGCATGTTCACTCTAAGACAGCAGCACTGTTCTGTCTGAGTGTGAGCTGCAGGGTGAAAGTCACCCTCCCTCCCACCCCTGCTGACAGAAAGTGATTTTTACCTTCATTTTTTCAATCCCCGTTGGCTCAGGGGTGGGAGGGAGCATAGCTTAGCGGGACCTGTGGGCGGGATTTTAAGTCTTTTGAGGGTGGACACATTGTGTGTCTGGGCTCCTTCTTGCAAGAGTGACGCCCCTCTGGGCACCTTACTGGCTCATTTGCATACCAAATAAACAGAATTATCAGAGGATAAAAACATCTATTGCTGGAACAAAGGCACATCTTTAAATAAGGTACTAAGTGCTATTAGGCCATGGCTTTACTTCAACAGCAATTATCCTTGTGACAGATTTTTTTTAAAGCTCTCCTACAGCAGTGAAGATAAATGGCTGGGTTATTATGGAAACCTGGAGTAAGACTGTGTATGTGGAGGCTGGAGGACCTGCGAGCTTCTATTGGCTGATAAGGGTTATGTGACCATACTTCTATTGGCTAATGCATTTTTGGGGGAATATTTCAGGAACGGTACGACCTAGAGAGCTGAGACACCTGATGTACCTATGTGCCAAGGTTCGTGATTGTAAATGCGACGGTATGGATTCCTTTAGCGGACATACATACACTCAGCTTTATATATTAGATTATATTTAAAGGGGTTGTCCGAGTTATGAAAAAAATATATATAGCACCGAAAATCTGATGGGCAGCAATATATAACCAAGCTAAGCAAGTTTTCGGCAAAAAAATATCTATTTCCTCATTTCTCTGGTTCCCTGGCCCTTTGTTTACATGTAATAACAACAATCTCTGCCCCTCCTCCTGCTCTGCAAAGGGAGTGAATACAAGTGCTGCCCTGTGTGACATGTCTGTCTGCTGGGAGACTCAGCAGCATGTTGTATTTGTAGGACTACAAGTCCCAGCTGTATAATTACACTGCTGATACACACAGGATCTTCCCCTTACCTGTTCTTGTGCAATGCTCTGCAGAACTCCTCTGTCAGCATCTGTGCCCAGCATATGTCTCCTCACTGCCTGCAGCTGCTCAGTAAAGCCTTCAACCCTGAGTCTGTGCAGCTGAAGGGGTTAAGAATCCAGGGAGAGAGCAGACAGCAGCAGACGGCAGTGAAGGGGGAGTGGCCAGCACGGTGACGCCTCATGTACAGACACATATCTGCTCTCTCAGGCTTGTGCACAAAACATTATCAGAGCAGGGAGTGAAGCTGACATCACAGGTCATGTTACCCTCAGTGAAATCAGAGAAAGCAGCAACTACAAATGCAGTAAGTGCATGGTAAAGCTGTTACAAAGAGATATCCAGCATGCTGTTCTGGCATTATAGTATATGGGTCCCGCCAGCATTAAGGCTGATCTGGCAATGCTGGATCCAGATTGCTCTGGCAGGATGTTCCCAGCCTGTCAGATCTCTGAATGGTAGTATGAAACTAGCCTTAAAGAGGTGCTACATATGTAAAAACATGTCTGGATGCAAATAAACATTAGTACTTATTTTGCTTCCTTGTGATTTTTCACACCTTAGCCTTTAGACATACCATAATTTAACACACTGGTTTTTATATATATATTTTTTTCTCAAATGGCTTTGTTTAAATGTACTATGACATTCAACCTGCTCTGCACCCCCTTCCCCCACCCCAAAATGTAAAATGGTTGTCTCATCTCTCTGTTACTAAGGAGAAATCAGACTAAGTCCCAACAACCGGTGGCCAGAAAATGGCAGAGCGGCCCAGTGTTCTGAGTTAGGAAAACAGCATAACTTGTGTTTCCATAGCTCCTGTGCACTGCAATTGAAGCTACTGAAACAGAGAGTGCCGGCACAGTAACCACAAGATAGGACAACCCCTTTAAGTTAAAGGGGTTTCCGGAAGTAAAATATCTATAAACTATTCCTATCCTCAGGAAAGGTCATCAATATCAGACTGTGGGAGTCTGACTCCTGGCACCCGCACTGATCAGCTATTTAAAGACGCCACAGCGCTCTGGGGAGTGCTGTGGCTTCTTCCTAGGACAATGACATCACGTTTAACATCATGTGCAACTCAGTGCCATTCAAGTGAATGGGCCTGAGCTACAATACCAAGCACAGCCAGTATACAATGAACTGTGCTGAACTTGGTATGTTGTGTGGTGGACTAAGCGCTTTTCTTTCAAAAGCAGAACGTGGGGGTGTTGGGGTTCAGACTTTTACTGATCTGATATTGATGACCTATGCTCAATATTGCACTCCTGGAGAACCCCCTTAAGAAAGTCATAATACTTGTCTTTTGCAAAACTGTAATTATGTTTTTATGCTAGTGGTAAATCCTACTGTGTAAATTTTGTTTAACAATGCTGCCACTGGTAATAGAAGAAACCCTCATGGTAAATTGTTAGGTCAAGAAGATTAATGTGTAAATGCAGAGCAGCATAAGTGATGTGCAATAAGTTAACAAATTACATACACCCACCTCAACAAAACAGTTGCACGCCCTAAGGCAGGTGACTGCATGCTGAACTACTATAAATCAAGTGAAGAGACACGAAGAGCATCATGTTTTTGTTCAAGTCCAATTTACAGTCGTATTTACAATCTAACGAGCTGGACGAGGTATGAGAATAGGTGCAACAACAGCAAAGCAGCTTTTTTTTTTTTTCCACCACCCTACTGTACTCTAATATTAAAGGGGTTCTCTGGGCTTTTCAGCAAACCAGTCCTTTCTTCTGTGCTGTGGAAGAAAGACAGTTTAATTAGTACTTATGTAGTGCCCTGGAGCAGGAGTAATTTGACGTTTGGACATTTGCCTATTTCCCCTATGCAAAATGCTTGCTTTATTTCACTTGAAAGGGTTAACGTGCACTGTTTAATACTGTTTAGCTGCATTTTAGATGTATGGTGTGATATATATCATGTTCATTTGCTCTGTATTTGCGAGGCTCTGTGGAAAGGGTTAATGAATACTGAGAGACTTTTGGGACTTTGAATAAGAAGCTGGTAATTTTCCACAGCTGCCATAGGGTTTAAAGAAGAGCATGTTTTGGAGGGAAAAAGACAGACTTGTTTACCACCAAAACCAGACAGACTGACTGTCTGGTTTTAGCTCTGTTGTTATGATTGGAAACTTGTTTTTGTCTGGAAAGCAGGAATGGTAACTTTGAAATTGTTTGTGCCGAGTTTCTCCACTCCACCTCTCCCACTAGAAGGGTCCAGTCGAACTAGAAATGGTATATAAGGGGAGCAGAAGACGCTGAGATAGTGATGCAGAGCCACAGACCATGGGTCACCAACCCTGTGACAAAGGAGCCACCTGGACTACTGAGCAACAGACTGTTGGCCTCCAGTCTTTGTCAGGGTACCAGCCTTCTGAAGAGAGAGAGGGACAGCTAGCTCAGGCCTTTCCTCAGCATCAAACCCTTCTTCTACTCGGGAGGACACTGGAGAAGCCAGCCCTATGCCTCGCCTGTATTATCTTGTACCTGAATTCCTCAAGTAAAAAAGCACACTGGTCAACTGCAGACCCTGACACTCAAATTATTTTTCCATTGGGGTGCACCATGCCTTACCATCCCTTCCTGAGAGCAGCAACACGTGGTGACACCTCAACGGTGTCCAGGGGAACTAT
Source organism: Bufo gargarizans (assembly GCF_014858855.1). NCBI lineage: Eukaryota > Metazoa > Chordata > Amphibia > Anura > Bufonidae > Bufo > Bufo gargarizans. The sequence goes on from NC_058084.1 coordinate 308,258,335, forward strand.
CGTAGCTATGGGGCCACCCTAAACCCGGACACTGCACTTACCCTTCTGTCAGGCTGCCATCTCCACTGCACTCACACAGGCTGTGGACTCTTTTGCACGTGTCCCGACTGGATGTGTGCTCTTCTTTTCCTGTTCTGCTGCATAATAGTAAATGCAGCTGAACAGGAAGAAAAGGGCATACACCCAGTCAGGACCTGAGCGGAGGAGTCAGCAGCCTTATGAGTGCTGTGAAGATCGTGCCATTGGTGGAACAAAAGAGGGGTAAGTACTAACCAAACTGTCTTTCTTCCACAGAACAGAAGAACTGACCGATTTCGGAAAAAGCCCTGAGAAAACCTTTAAAAAGGTATTGTCCAGTTTCCAATATTGATGACCTAGCCTCCGTTTTGGTGTTTACGAGAATTTCATTGTGTTCCTATAGAACCCTGCCACAAGCAGGGTCTCCATTGGAATCTATCCGCGGCACCCTCAGATCATTCAAGAGGGCCGAGGCTGCCACACACTGTATCCAGCTCAAACGCCTGGGAGGTCACATTTGACCACAGCATCTGAGCAATTAAATGTGTGTGTGATCAAACAGCAGACACCTGGTGGCTATGGCGCCCACGGGCACCATCTTTAAATACCCAACTTCTGCCATAAATTTACAGTGGGCAGGAAGGGGTTAGATAGAATCTGTCAACTTCCAAATTCAGCTTCAAAAAAATTCTTTCATGGAAATATGGTTTCCTGTGCACCCAGGGCGAGGCCATCCCATTTTATCCACCCTTGCTCCTCCATAATGAGTGGCTCTACCTACAGTGCACTAAAAATCTTATTTGCATTTAAAAAGTAACATTTCTCAAGATTATAGGACCAGATTTTCACAAGAAAGGTTTGGTTATGCTTTGGGACATCTACCATACATGGCGGTATGCTTACGTTAAAACTGATTTTGGAGGTAACAAACTCCCTTTAAAAATAAAATTTTCTTTAGGACAAATTCAAATACAAAATTATATTTTTGTGTTCTTCCTGTACTTGTGGGTGAGGACAAGAGGCAACTTAGCAAATAGAGGCTTCATCTTAAAAGGACACACCATAATCTATATACACTCACCTAAAGAATTATTAGGAACACCATACTAATACGGTGTTGGACCCCCTTTTGCCTTCAGAACTGCCTGAATTCTACGTGGCATTGATTCAACAAGGTGCTGATAGCATTCTTTAGAAATGTTGGCCCATATTGATAGGATAGCATCTTGCAGTTGATGGAGATTTGAGGGATGCACATCCAGGGCACGAAGCTCCCGTTCCACCACATCCCAAAGATCCTCTATTGGGTTGAGATCTGGTGACTGTGGGGGCCATTTTAGTACAGTGAACTTATTGTCATGTTCAAGAAACTAATTTGAAATGATTCAAGCTTTGTGACATGGTGCATTATCCTGCTGGAAGTAGCCATCAGAGGATGGGTACATGGTGGTCATGAAGGGATGGACATGGTCAGAAACAATGCTTAGGTAGTCCGTGGCATTTAAACGATGGCCAATTGGCACTAAGGGGGCTAAAGTGTGCCCAGAAAACATCCCCCACACCATTACACCACCACCAGCCTGCACAGTGGTAACAAGGCATGATGGATACATGTTCTCATTCTGTTTACGCCAAATTCAGACTCTACCCTTTGAATGTCTCAACAGAAATCAAGACTCATCAGACCAGGCAACATTTTTCCAGTCTTCAACAGTCCAATTTTGGTGAGCTTGTGCAAATTGTAGCCTCTTTTTCCTATTTGTAGCGGAGATGAGTGGTACCCGGTGGGGTCTTCTGCTGTTGTAGCCCATCCGCCTCAAGGTTGTGCGTGTTATGGCTTCACAAATGCTTTGCTGCATACCTCAGTTGTAACGAGTAGTTATTTCAGTCAACGTTGCTCTTCTATCAGCTTGAATCAGTCGGCCCATTCTCCTCTGACCTCTAGCATCAACAAGGCATTTTCGCCCACAGGACTGCCGCATACTGGATGTTTTTCCCTTTTCACACCATTCTTTGTAAACCCTAGAAATGGTTGTGCGTGAAAATCCCAGTAACTGAGCAGATTGTGAAATACTCAGACTGGCCCATCTGGTACCAACAACCATGCCATGCTCAAAATTGCTTAAATCACCTTTCTTTCCCATTCTGACATTGTTTGGAGTTCAGGAGATTGTCTTGACCAGGACCACAACCCTACATGCATTGAAGTAACTGCCATGTGATAGGTTGACTAGATAATCGCATTAATGAGAAATAGAACAGGTGTTCCTAATAATTCTTTAGGTGAGTGTGTATATATAAAGAAGGACGTATATACATATGTTCCGCGATCACTCAAAAACACAACCATCGATTTCAACAAAACTTGGTATACATATCCCTTGCTACCTGGAAATAAATCATGTGGGGGGTCACAGCTCTCTAGGATGTACTGTTCCTGAGATACTCCCCAAAAATAACCTGCATTAGGCAATACAAGCCTGCAAGTCTTTCTCTTCATATCCCAACTGCCATACACACGGTCACATGTCCCTTATTAGCTGATAGAAGCTCGCAAGTCCTTAGTCTCCACATACACACAGTTTTACTCCAGGTTTCCATAACAACCCAGCCATTTTTCCTTCTCACTGCTGTAGGTCAGCTTTAGGCTAGGGCTACACAACGACATGTGTCGCGTGACAATAAGTCACACAACACATAGGGCAACAACTACATTGCGACATTGATGTCACACCAATGTCGCGCAACAATTTTTAAAATGATTTTTATAATGTCACATGTCGCAGTGCAACACCATGCCCAACACTATAAAAATTTGAGACAAAATGTCGCACGACATGTCGTCGTGTAGCCCTAGCATTAAAAGGGCAGGGTGTTGGGGAGGTCACTGTTAAAGGGGCAGACACTGTGGAGGTCACCGTTAAGGGGGCAGGGGACACTATTGAAGGGGCAACTGCTGTGGAGGTTACTGTTAAGGCAGCAGGGTACTGTGAGGTCACTGTTAAAGGGGTTCTGCACTTTGTTTACACTGATGATCTATCCTCTGGATAGATCATCAGCATCTGATCAGCAGGGGGTCCGACACCCAGGACCCCCACCGCTCAGCTGTTTGAGAAGGCAGCGGCACTCCAGCAGCGCCGCGGCCTTCTCACTGTTTAACGCCGGCCCAGTGACGTTACGACTAGTATCAACTTGCCTGGGCGGGGCTAAGCTCTGTTCACTTGAATGGAGCTTAGCCCCGCCCAGGAAAGTTGATACTAGTCGTGAAGTCACTGGGCTGGCGGTAAACAGTGAGAAGGCCGCGGTGCTGCTGGAGCGCCGCTGCCTTCTCAAACAGCTGATCGGCGGGGGTCCCGGGTGTTTAATTTTCACACATATGAATTTCAAAAAACTAGCAAACCCTGTAATGCCAAAAGTGAAGCATTTAACAGATTTTTGGCACAAGAAAATGTTCTAACAATAAGATGCAAACACAGCTTTCTCTTGTACTCCTCCATTCTATAATATGACAAATGTGTGGCAGCCAAGGTGGTCGACAGTGAAATACAGACGTAGCTGTCCACAACCGTTTCTGTGACTGCCAAACCTGTCCACATTGTCTCCTTCAATTTGGGGCGGTTTAACCTAATCCTGCGGAGAGGCCTTGATTCTATTAAGTCAGGATAGCCCTTATAAGAGACGAATGAAACTGAAAGTGGAGGTTCTAATGAAAATAGGAGTCAAGTACAAAGAAAAAAAATGCAACAAACGTTTGTTCCCACGTTCCTCAGAGTACAATATATACACCAGTCCTGTATATTGATGACCTCATCTGAAGCCCTCATTTATTCAACGACTTTGATAGCAAGGCAAATTTAATTTCACATCATTTAGTACAGCTATTCAATTTAGTGCTCATTGTTGAAATGCAGACACAACATAGTATCGTGAAGGCTGATTCTTCAGAGATGCAAATGACTTCTTATCCTGCGTGGTCCAAAAGCTGACTTCATCACTTCTGTCAGGCTCCCAGCAGAAAATACCTCTCTGTACATATGGTAATCAATAGGAATGCTAATATATGCAAGAACTCAAACTATGATTTTCTTATACACTCACTTTTGGACACAGTTGGAAGTTGTTAATTTCCTCAAGGTCACAAGTTTGCTTTTAAAAAGGGGTTGTCTCGCTTCATCAAATGGCATTTATCATGCAGAGAATATTAATACAAGGCACTTACTAATGTATTGTTGTTAACTATATTGTTTCCTTTGCTGGCTGGATTCACTTTTCCAATCACATTAAACACTGCTCGTTTCCAGGGGTTATGACCACCCGGCCGTCCAGCAGTGTTGGTGGCCGTGCTTGTATCGTATAGGAAAATGCTTCGGACACTCTGGTGGCCGGGACCGCGGGAGTACGCATAGGCTACAGCGGTGGCAGGAAAAGTTAATCAAGCCAGCAAAGGAGGCAACATAAACAAACAATCACAATACAAGTGGCTTGTATTAACTTTCTCTACATGAGAAATGCCTTTTGCTAAGACACCCCTTTAAAGAGCATGTGCCAAATGCAACAATATGAAATTTATATGGAAATAAAAAAAAAAAATCTTTACAGTCACAGCAAAACAGTTTAACAAGAAATAAAAAATACCGTAGATGTTTACCAAGTAATGTCATACACATTAGACATGTATAGGCCAAACGGACTCCAGGTATATTAGGTTGCAGTCAGAAAGGCGCATTTACGCGCGCCGAGGACAAGCCGATTGTTTGGAAGGAAGTGTTCCATCCCGACAGTCGGCTGCTCATGCAGTGGGGGTGAAGTGCTGCATTTACATGTAGCAATCACCTCCACAATAGGAGGACGAGTAATGGCTATCGGAATCGCTCATCCTCAAACAGCTGCACCGTTTCTGGGTAGCAGATCACTGTTTGGACAGAAGGATCTGCTGCCCAGAAACAATCATTTAGGTGCCTGCACGAATGACAGGCTCACCAGATGAATGAGCATTTCACTTGTTCATCGGCGGCACCTTTAGGCTACTTTCACACTAGCGTTCGATCGGATCCGTTCTGAACGGATCCGATCATAATAATGCAGACGGAGGCTCCGTTCAGAACGGATCCGTCTGCATTATATTGGCATATAAAAGCTAAGTGTGAAAATAGCCTCGGACGGATGCGTCCAGACTTTCAATGTAAAGTCAATGGGGGACGGATCCGCTTGAAGATCGAGCCATATTGTGGCATCTTCAAACGGATCCGTCTCCATTGACTTACATTGTAAGTCTGGACGGATCCGCACGCCTCCGCACGGCCAGGCGGACACCCGAACGCTGCAAGCAGCGTTCAGCTGTCCGCCTGTCCGTGCGGAGGCGAGCGGAGCGGAGGCTGAACGCCGCCAGACTGATGCAGTCTGAGCGGATCCGCATCCATTCAGACTGCATCAGGGCTGGACGGAGGCGTTCGGGTCCGCTCGTGAGCTCCTTCAAACGGAGCTCACAAGCGGACAGCCGAACGCTAGTGTGAAAGTAGCCTTACATGTGTAGATGGTCATGAACGAGCATTCCCAATAATCTGTTATCTAAAGCCACCTTTAGTTTTTGTTTTAAATCCACTCCATGCCTAGTATACAATGCAGATTATCTACACCATTTATGAATGGGATTTCTTGAAATCTCACTCACTTGCATTGTACTCTACTCTTTTGCAGTGTTTCAGCACAGATTCTACGATAAATGCTCTATGTATATTGAGCTGAATGTGAAATTCCTTGTAAGCTAGGTCATCATCGCTACCAGAAACAATGGCATTGAGGGATAAAATGGTGACATGTCGACACACTGTACTTGCTCTGGATATTCCCAGATACCTTCACATTTAATACAATATGAAAGGTCCCTGAATAGTGCTAATAATTCTTGCTGTGCAGACACAGATACTATGTTACATTCACAATCACAAAGAATTAGCATTTTAAGCATTACACAAGTAATCTTCAGTTTTTATTTTAATATATACATTTTCCACCTAGACAGCAGTACCTGCAGAGAAACCCATACTCGTCCGCTCCCCACCGCTCTGTGGCTTCCAGGGTCTTTTTACTGGACTTTTAATCCTCGTCACTTTTAATCCTCGTCTTCTCAGCTTCCACACAGACCGGGTCACGTGTGCCGTCAATGACTGGTCTTAGTAGTGAGGTCTACCTAAGCGGACATCACTGCCGAGTCACATGCTTCTTGGATACACGTCACAGCCGAGACCAGTCACTAGCTACAATGGCACGTGTGACCCAGTCTGTGTGAAAGTCGACAGACTGAAAGTCCGGTGAACACAGCCTGGGAGACACAGAGCTGGAAGGCAGTGGGAGGCAAGTATGGATTTCTCCAGAGATAGCACTGTACAGAGGTGGCAAATTAAAAAGAAAAACTTGTAAAGTAAAAATTATAATATATATTAAAAAGGCATCTGCACAGTTGTATTACCCTATAGATAAGTTGTAAGTAAAAGAAATCACCAAACTCTATTCATTTGTGGTGCTATAGTATCCAATATGTACTTCAAAAAAGGAAAGTCAGCTCTACTACCAGTCTCTTCCGACTTCTTGGTTTAACAGACAATCAAGAAAACAGACAGTCCTGGGGTACCTCTTTGGTAATCTGTAGCAGGATGATGGAAGTGCAGCGGCGCTGCTCATCTCAGTGGCACAAAAAGTTAATCAGATTTACCGAAATGAGAACAAAGCATTTCAGGGCCAGACTGGCCCCTTCGTCAGGTTCAATTCAATTGAATTGAACCTGCCAAAAGGGGCCCATTTGGCCCCGAAACGTGCTGTTCTTATTTCAATAAACCAAATTAATACAACTTTTGTGCGACTAAAATGAGCAGCGCCACCGCACTTTCATGATCGGCCTCAACTCTGGGAATGGAGCCTGCACGTGCAGGAGCCCGTAGTGGACACTTCTGAAGGCCTTCTAGATTGTTGTGCCTCTTGCACAACTTACCAAGGTGAGCACCCATTTGGCAAAGGATGCCCGGCTTCTCCATAGTCCTACCCTTCGTGCTTCTTTCATTGTATCTTTGGTATTCTGAGGGTGCACAGAGGTAGAAAGCAAACTAAGAGCTAAATACTATTGCACAGAAAACAGCGTGTCAACGTCTGGTATAGGGAAAGTTATTTCTAAAATACTCAAACTTACAGCAGATTGAAATACATACCGCAAGTTCTTCTGAAATCATACAAAACAAGCATCTGTAGCATCATCTTTTTACGCATGCACGTGATATAGTTGCCATTGTTTTTTTTTTTTCCAGAGTTAGACTACCTCCCAAGTTACCAGGTGAAGAAGACCATACCCTTGACAAACAACAGACCGTCACAGCACAGACACTGGGCTCTGGAAAACTGGTTTCCAGAGCCATCTTTTTCAGGCACGAGAGGGTGGACAGACCATAACTTTCTTACTCTGCACACCAGCAACTTGACTAAACTCTGTCACTGGTCTACAAGACACAAACTTGGGTCCTGGATCAGGTCAGGACAACTTATTGGACATACAAAATAGCGACTCCAAAAGAACAGAAGGGTAGGCAGTTGGGGCAAACATGGTGAGTGAAGTAGCGCAGTATGCACAACATCCAGGTCACTTGTTTTTCTTCTGAAACAAAAGTCACTTGGAAAAAAATAAAAGTATAGGCCTTTCAAGACAGTTTGCATAGTATCATGCTGGTTGCCAGCAAACAGTTATCAAAAATGCACTTTCATGATCTTTACACATATAAGTGCCATGTTGGGTAAAGTAGACGACGTGAGCGGGAGGGTCGTGTGCTCTCTAGCAGCAAGCATATGAATTAAGTTCTTGGCAGTTAAAATTCAGTCCGTTTTCGCTTCTTTCTCACAGTGCTCCCTTTGTATCATGCAGCGACGGACAATGCTGTCAAAACTTCCAAGGTAAAACAATGCAATTGTTCGAAAAAGTCCCATTGTGACAACCTAGAATGAGAACGCAAGTCAATTAGCAAGCTGATCGGGGCAAATCTGTTAAAGGGAACCTGGGTTCCCTTTAATAAGAAACGTATTCTATATGTCAGTATGACTATACCTTATTTTCATATTTTACTACTTAAAAAATAAAAACCTTTAATTTCCATCCACAGAGCTATGCCAGGGCTTTTTATTTTATTAATACAGAACATGTTTTTATGGGTACCATCTGGGGGTACATATGACTCACTTTTTATAAAATGTTGTGGAGGGAGCAAGGTGAACAAAAAGAAAAAACTGTGTTTTGACCATTTTAAAAATAGTATGGACATTTTCTGATGGAGCAATACCAATTATTAGGGGTTTTGTTTATTTTTATATGTAAAAAAGTCAAGATTATGATTTGAATTTGTAATATGTGTTTTTCATTATTTATTTTTCACTTTCAGTCCCCCAAGGTAACTTATACACGTGATCATTAGATCGGTTATACCATAGACTCCCAATAGTTTCCCATTGCAGTGTATTGTATTTCTAATCGCTTCACGCAGGGCATATAGAGGTTGTGCCAAATTTTCAAGGTATCCTCTATCCACAGGATAGGGGATAACTGACTGTTGGGATCTCTAGTTCCCTTTCCTGAGCAGAAGGTTGAGCATGAACTCTGCCGCTCCATTCATTTTCTCTCTGACTCCCGGAGATAGAGTACAGTCTGTTATTTCTAGCAGTCAAATAGAGAATGAATGGAGCGGCATTGAGTGCATGCTCAACCTAACGCTCCATCGGGACAGGGGAACAGTATCTCCACTGTCTGGTTTGGTGGGGGTACCAGGCGTTTGGACCCTCACAGATCAGTTATCCCCTATCCTGTTGATGGGGGATAATGTTAAAATAAGGCACAACCCCTTTAACAGGCAGTTTACTATGGCGGGCATGGGAGTCCTCACAGGGCTCCAGGCTGCCACAGCATCTGATCGAAAGCCCACAATTTTGCCATAGGGGATCCGATTGGAAGAAACAGAGAGCCCCCTCCCCCTAACCACAGATACCATCGTCACTACTGCTGGTGGCATCTGAGGGGTTAAATGTCTGTCTCCTGGCATGTGTCTGCAGTATTACACATCAGTCAACTGCCAGCTAAGGGGATCAGTTTATGAGTGGGCATCATGTTTAAAGCTCCGACCTCCGCTGTATAAGTATGGCAGATGTTGCCAAGATGTTAACAAATCTCACTGATCCACTACAGAAATATTACACACAAATTGACACATGGTGTCAATTTTGAAATATGCAGAATGTCAATTTTCTGATTTTTCACTGCTTATTTATTTCCTTTGAATGCGATGGGTGAAATTTAGTCAAATCCACTTGTAATACATATGGCTTTAACATCTTGGATTGATCCAAGGCTTCTTTCCTAAGTTAGGATACTCTTCCTTAATATGCAATGAGGGCGTCACTATTGCTCTTTACACCCAAACTCTACTCTCTCTGGCCAGCCCTTTCGTGGCTGCTTTGCCAACGCCTGGCCCTGTTAATCAAAGCAGTGAGGGAGGGGATGGCCATAGAAAGGAGTGGATCTTGGGTGCAACAAAAATAATAGTGAACACATTATTGCACCAAAAGCCTAATTTGCATATTAAGAAAAAAAAGTGTCATAACTCTGGAACAGAGCCTCGGATCGACAAAAGAAAAACAGTTTTAATCAGGTGAGCCACAGCTATGAAAACAGTTGGATAGGGAGGTCGATGGTGACAGATTCCCTTTAAGGATAATCAAAAAATAAAAAGTTATGGCCCTTAAAATGTGTCCTGAAAGCCTAAAATATATGCACCATCAAGTTTCTAAATAAAAAAATAAAAAAAGTGTATATTATACAAAAGACTGTAAAGACAGATGCACTGTAGCAATAAAAAATAAAAAAGATACAAAAATCCAAATAGGATTTTTACAGATCTATAAATAAGAAGTCAAAGCTTCTCTTTAAAAAAAAAAAAAAAAAAAAAAAAAGATTTTTACTCTTACCTTTTCAGGGGGGGGGGGGGGGGGAAACAAAAACAAAATATACAAATTTTGACTGTACTGCATGCTACTTTAATACTTGGCGGCCTTTATTATATAGGTCATCTAGGTCTCACAAATAAATGAAGTGACATGGTAACTCACCTGCTGCAGGCCTTCGGTTATAGTGGTGACAGGTGACATACCACACGTTAGCGATGCCAGCATGTACCCATCTGAACCAACAGAACTGTTGAAATTACCCTGCTGCAAATAGTAAAACAAGAGGTTTATCCCACGAAAATTACTATACAATAAAGAGGCCATATAAATACAGTGCCCCCAGTGTCCATCCTTCTCCTGCATTCAGAGGTGGACTGACCTGCTCAGTAGCTTCCCTGCTCCTTCCCTCAGTGCAGACGTAGTGATCTCAGTGAAGTGACGCAGCCTAGACACCATCCATTCCTACTTCTAAATTCATAGAAATATATACTGTATCTATACAGTATCGCTCTCTAGACTGGTGACAGAAGTTGAAGGAGGGAATGACATAGAACAGGTGCTATTTATTAATGAAATCACCAGGGCGGTGTGTGAGGGACTATTTTTTATGGGGAGGAAGGGGTTTAAAAAGAGCTGACTGCAGCAAGATGACGGATTGTCTCATGTAAGGAGCTGCTGCCCACCCACAAAAAGGCAAGAGACAAGTCCTCCAGAAAATGTTAGTAAGGCCTCATGCACACGACCGTTGTTTGGGTCCGCAAAAGATGCGGACAGCACGCCATGTGCTGTCCGCATCCGTGGCCCCGCTTAAGAAAAGGATTAGAGATAGATAGATAGATAGATATATAGATATATAGATATATATATGACACAGAAAAATCCGCGGCACTCCTTAAAGTAGAAAAATGTGCAATTTATTCACACATGTCAGCACATGTTTGCTGACATGTGTGAATAAATTGCACATTTTTCTACTTTAAGGAGTGCCGCGGATTTTTCTGTGTTATATTATTGGTCCTGGAACGAGGGATCACTGCGGGCACCGCTACAGCTTCAGCTGCATATTGAGTGCTGCCTGACCTTTGTTATGGATAGATAGATATATAGATAGATATATAGATGAGATAGAGAGATATATATATATATATATATATATATATATATATATATATATATATATATATATATATATATATATATATATATATATATAATATCTCTATATCTATATCTATCATGTCCTATTCTTGTCCGTGCTTTGAAGACAAGAATAGGCATTTATATTGCCGGCGCCCGTTACGCAAATTGCGGACCGCAAAAAACAGCACGGCCGTGTGCATGAGGCCCAAGAATGAGAATATAAAAAGGTAAAAACCACACTGGAGAGCAGTGTTTTTACATTGATACAGAGATGGTGTGCATTACTCCAAATAACTAATATTTAAGTTTGTGGGATAACCCTCTTAAATTATGTAAAACATTAGTTTTCAGTGACAAAACACACGTCAGGTTCCCAATGTGGGTACATTTTAATTTGAAAAACACAGAATACTTTAGCTCAAGGGATATATTGAAAAAAAATATATGCATCTGATCTACTATAAAGCTACAGCTTAGGGCAGTAAGACTGCAATGAGTATTGTGGTACACTAAAAGGAAAAAGCTGTGCATGTCAGTGTACAGTGAGCCTACGAGTTACAATGGCCCCAGGATACAGTATTTTTAATACACAAAGGCCCTAGACCATTGTAAATTGAAACCGCATTTAAAATGGCTTCTGTCACCCCACTAAAGTCTTTTTTTTGGGGCACTTATAATCAATATACTGCGATATATCAATACATAAATGTTATCAATCATTTTGGTTCAGTAGATAATGCAAAAAACTGACTTTCATCATATGCAAATTACCTGTCTACCAGCAAGTAGGGCGGCTACTTGCTGGTAGCAGCCGCATCCTCCTCTTATAAAGACGCCCCCTCCTCATGTTGATTGACAGGGCCAGCGAACGCGCTCATTAAAAATCTGGCACCTGCGCCATACCCGTCTTCAGTCGGCGCAGGCGCACTGAGGGGAGGACGCTCGCTCGGCCGCTCCTTCCCCAGTGCGCCGGGTGTAGATGTGACGTCATCGGCGCAGGCGCATTGAGGATGGAGCGGCCGAGCGAGCCTCCTCCCCTCAGTGCGCCTGCGCCGACTGAAGACAGGTACGGCGCAGGCGCCAGAGTTTTCATACAGACAGGGCCAGCAGAGAACGAGCGCGTTCGCTGGCCCTATCAATCAACATGAGGAGGAGGCGTCTTTATGAGAGGAGGATGCGGCTGCTACCAGCAAGTAGCCGCCCTACTTGCTGGTAGACAGGTAATTTGCATATGATGAAAGTCAGTTTTTTGCATTATCTACTGAACCAAAATGATTAATAACATCATGTATTGATATATCGCAGTATAGGGATTATAAGTACCCAAAAAAAAAAAAAAAAAAAAAAAAAAAAAAAAAACACACGACTAGTGGGGTGACAGAAACCCTTTAACATAAAATTACCCCAATTTACTAATCCTATAAATTGTGTGAACAGACAGGCTGTCTAGATGTAGATTTATCACAGTAGCTCAGACTGGATGATAAAATTGGTGAAGGGATAGACACTTATCTAACTCTAGCTTGGCTTACTTTGAGACGTAATTTTAAAGGGAGTCAGTCACCAAAATTTGACAATATGAACTGCTTACGTGGCTCTAGCACAACTACACAAGATTCCAATGGTACCTTTGTTGTATTCTTCTAGCTTTCACCAGCTGAAAAAACACACAGTAGCAAGAAAATGTATGTGAACCCTTTGGAATGATATGGATTTCTGCACAAATTGGTCATAAAATGTGATCAATCACAACAATAGACAATCACAGTCTGCTTAAACTAATACACAAAGAATTAAATTTTACCATGTTTTATTGAACACACCATGTAAACATTCACAGTGCAGGTGGAAAACGTATGTGAATCCTTGGATTAAATAACTGGTTGAACCTCTTTTGGCAGCAATAACTTCAACTACACATTTCCTGTAGTTGCAGATCAGACGTGCACAGCGGTCAGGAGTAATTCTTGACCATTCCTCTTTACAGGACTGTTTCAGTTCAGCAATATTCTTGGGATGTCTGGTGTGAATCGCTTTCTTGAGGTCATGTCACAGCATCTCAATCGGGTTGAGGTCAGGACTGTGACTGGGCCACTCCAGAAGGCGTATTTTCTTCTGTTTAAGCCATTCTGTTGATTTACTTTTGCTTTGGGTCGTTGTCCTGTGGCAACACCCATCTTCTGTTGAGCTTCAGCTGGTGGACAGATGGCCTTAAATTCTCCTGCAAAATGTCTTGATAAACTTGGGAATTCATTTTTCCTTCGATAATAGCAATCCGTCCAGGCCCTGACACAGCAAAGCAGCCCCAAACCATGATGCCCCCAACATACTTCCCAGTTGGGATGAGGTTTTGATGTTGGTGTGCCGTGCCTCTTTTTCTCCACACATAGTGTTGTGTGTTTCTTCCAAACAACTCAACTTTGGTTTCATCTGTCCACAGAATATTTTGCCAGTACTGCTGTGGAACATCCAGGTGCTCTTGTGCAAACTGTAAACAAGCAGCAATGTTTTTTTTTGGACAGCACTGGCTTCCTCTGTGGTATCCTCCCATGAAATCCATTCTTGTTTAGTGTTTTACATATCGTATATTCGCTAACAGGGATGTTAGCATATGCCAGAGACTTTTGTAAGTCTTTAGCTGACACTCTAGGAGTCTTCTTCACCTCATTGAACAGTATGCGCTGTGCTCTTGCGGTCATATTTACAGGACGGCCACTCCTAGGGAGAGTAGCAGCAGTGCTGAGCTTTATTTATAGACCATTTCTCTTACCGTGGACTAATGAACAGCAAAGCTTTTGGAGATACTTTTATAACCCTTTCTAGCTTTAAGTCAACAATTCTTAATCGTAGGTATTCTGAGAGCTCTTTTGTGCCAGGCATCATTCACATCAGGCAATGCTTCTTGTGAAAAGCAAACCCAGAACTGGTGTGTGTTTTTTATAGGGCAGGGCAGCTGTAACCAACACCTCCAATCTCATCTCATTGATTGGACTCCAGTTGGCTGATACCTCACTCCAATTAGCTCTTCGAGATGTCATTAGTTTAGGGGTTCACATACTTTTTCTACCTGCACTGTGAATATTTACATGGTGTGTGCAATAAAAACATTTAATTCTGTGTGTTATTAGTTTAAGCAGACTGTGATCGTCTATTGTTGTGAATGAAGATCAGATAACATTTTATGACCAATTTGTGCAGAAATCCAGATAATTCCAAAGGGTTCACATACTTTTTCTTGCAACTGTAGTTTTAGCTATATGCAAATGAGGGCTCGCAAGTGCCCTGGGGCGGGGTTCTTGTTGTAGGCGCCCAGGCTGCTCTGCCTTCTTTTCATATTACCCCACCCCAGCCTCTTGCTGGTCCCGCCCTATAAGGCAGTTTCATCATCCCAAGTACTGGCCGAGATGTGGTGCATGCACAGTTCACCACTGGCTCGGGGATGCGCGCTGCAACGTGGATATACTTGCCTTTCCCTCGCTCGGCTTGCCTCCAGTCCCCCTGCTTGCTTTTTTGGCCAGCCCTCTTGCCGCTGATTTAGTGCTGTCCGCCGGCGCATGCGCACAACAAAGAGATGCCGCTCCCTACAATGGGCATCGTAGTGCGTATGCCCAGGCCGGCACTGAACTGCGCACGCCCTGGATCTCGGCCGGTACTTGGGATGATGAAACGGCCCTATAGGGCGGGGTAATATGAAAAGGCGGCAGAGCAGCCTGGGCACCTACAACAAGAACCCCATCCCTGGGCACTTGCGAGCCCTCAGTTGCATATAGATAAAACTATGTTTTTTCAGCTAGTGAAAGTCAGAAGAATACAACAAAAGGTACCATTGGAATCTTGTGTAGTTGTGCTAGAGCGCCACGTAAGCAGTTCATATTGTCAAATTTTGGTGACAGACTCCCTTTAAAGGGTTTTCAAAGATTTTGATACTGATTACCTATCCTCAGAAGAGGTCATCAGTATTAGGTTCATGGCCGTCTTTACCAAGGGGCAGCTGCCCCGGGCCCAGTTGCTCCTGGGGGGCCCAAGGCAGCTGCCTCTTGAGCCCTGCTAGCTACTGCCCCGGGTGTCAAGCTGTCTGTGTACTTTAACGTTGTGATCTAGGACCTTAGATGACATCATCACCATGTGACCAGTAACCTAGCAATTACTGGTCACATGGCTATGAGGTCATCACAGGCCCTAGCAGGAGTGTTGCAGAAGTTAACTGTGGAGCTTTTTTGTGTGAAGATTACATCAGAAATGTCAATATACTGTAAACTGCTGTATATTGTGTGTGGGACTGTATACTGTGGGGGGGGGGGGCTGTATACTGTGTGGCTGGAGGGGAGGGGGATGTATAAACCCTAGGTTTATAAAAAGTGTATAAAACCCTAGCCAACCTGCAGCTCTCCAGCTGTTGTAAAACAATGCCCACCATGCCCTGCTGTAGGCCGATAGCTGTAAGCAGTCTAGGCATGCTGGGAGTTGTAGTTTTGCAACAACTGGAGAGCCAAGCCAGCCCTGTCTTAGGTGCACCACTTTAGACAGCGTTTAGGCAGACATTAGAAAGGCTCATAATACACCTGTCTAGTAGCGTCTCTACATTACAGTACGGTACTCTGGTACCCCGGTACACCTCTATCGGTACTGCCCTTTACCCATGCTAGGGTGAGCTGTGTATCTGGACACCAGGTGAGGGTGACTCCATTTTAATTTTACTCGTTTGCTGTGTACTGTACTGGACCCTGCAGAAGCTCCTATTCTCTGAACAGAAAGTGATTTACAGTTTCCAGGACATTTATATGTAATTAGTATACATTATATGTGTATTGTATACCTTTCTATGGAGTTCTGGTCTGAAGTTACAATATTTTCAACTAACTATGGTTACCCTGGAAGTAATTAAAGGGGTTATCCACGTTCTCAAACAGCTCCCCCCCCCCCCCCCCCCCACGTGCTGGGCCCCTCACAGGTAATATACTTACCCCACTCCGGGCACCACACCACCACACCGGTGTCAGAGGGGAAAAGGGGGGGGGGGGGGAAGCAGTCAATGGAGACCAGGAGTGGCTCTGGGAGCGAGGTACGTATATTCATTTGTTAAAGGGTTTTTCCACCCATCTAAAAATGTGTGGCATATCGTTAGGATGTCACAAATGTCAGAAAGGTGTGGGTCCCACCTATCTAGAGAACAGGGCCTACGAAATGAAGGGACAGCAGCCACATTCGTGGCCACCCTCTGTTTACTGCTGCAGGAGTATCAGAAATAGCAGAGCCAGATTCAATAATTTCCAGCAGTCCCATAGTGGGGAATGAAGGTGGTCATTCTTTCATGGCTTGCTCTCCATTTCCTGCTATGAGACCTCCAATAGCCAAGTGTGTTCTCCTTCTTTAAGGGCCCCGTTCTTGAAATAAGCAGATCTCAGAGGAGGGACCTGCACCGATCTGACATTTCTGGCATATCCTAGAGATATGCCCCAAATGTTTAGATGGGAATACCCCCTTTAATACCTTCCAGATCTAATTTTTCACCTTCCCGACACACTTGTCACTTTATGTGATTAACCCCTTAAGGACATAGGGCGTACCGGTACGCCCTATTTCCCGAGTACTTAAGGACCAAGGGCGTACCGGTACGTCCTAACTTAAAATCTTAATTCCGGCGCCGCTGGGGTTAATCGGAACGGGATTTCGGCTGAAATCATTCAGCCGGCATCCCGTAACAACGCAGGGGGGGGTCATTTGACCCCCCCGTATCGGCGATCGCAGAAAACCGCAGGTCAATTCAGACCTGCGGTTTGCTGCGCTTTTTGCCGTTTCTGATCCCCGCGGTCCCTGACCGCGGGGATCAGAAACTTCAGAGTGCCCGAAATCAATATTGTTAACCCCCCCCTGCACCCCTGCACGATTTGATGGCGGCGGGTGGTGCAGGGGGGGTGTCGCATGCAATGGGGGCGTTGCGGGAGGCGGGCGGTGCGGCAGGCGGGATCGCGATCCCCCGCCCGCCTCCCATTGCATAATCGTTGGTGTACAGTGGGTATACCAGGGTGCCAGCACATTGCTGGCACCCTGGTATAAACGGCTGACATCGTTGATGCGATGTCAGCCGTTTAACCCTTTCCATACAGCGGTCCGTACGGACCGCTGTATGGAAAAGGTTAACAGTAAGAGGGAGCTCCCTCCCTCTCCGATCGGGGGGCTGCTGTGCCTTTGCAGCCCCCCGATGGGAGAAGGAGAGAGCCCCCAGACAGCCCCCCCAGAACCCCGTCCTTACCCTTCCCCGTCTGCGAAGTTCTGACCATAACTGAGCAGACGGGGAAGGTTCCCATGGCAACAGGACGCCTGATCAGGCGTCCTGCTGTCCATGGTGCTGAACAGATCTGTGCTGAAAGCATAGACCTGTTCAGTGTAAGTAAAATACAGTGCAGAAACCAATATAGGTTCTGTTCTGTATTTTACAGACATCAGACCCACTGGATCTTCAAGAACCAAGTGGGTCTGGGTCAAAAAAATCAAATAAAAAGTGAAAAAAGTTAAGATAAAAAAAAAAAAACATTTATCACTGAATAAAAATTAAAAAAATAAAATACACTACACATATTAGGTATCGCCGCGTCCGTAACGACCTGATCTATAAAATGGTCATGTTACTTTCCCCGCACAGTGAACGCCATAAAAATAAAAAAATAAAAACTATGAGAAAATTGAAATTTTGCCCACCTTACTTCCCAAAAAAGGTAATAAAAGTGATCAAAAAAGTCGCATGTACGCCAAAATAGTACCAATCAAACCGTCATCTCATCCCGCAAAAAATGAGACCCTACTCAAGATAATCGCCCAAAAACTGAAAAAACTATGGCTCTTAGACTATGGAAACACTAAAACATGATTTTTTTTGGTTTCAAAAATAAAATCATTGTGTAAAATGTACATAAATAAAAATAAAGTATACATATTAGGTATCGCCGCGTCCGTATCGACCGGCTCTATATAAATATCACATGACCTAACCCCTCAGGTGACCACCGTAAAAAAAAAAAAAAAAAAACTGTGTAAAAAAAGCAATTTTTTGCCATCTTACGTCACAAAAAGTGTAATAGCAAGCGATCAAAAAGTCATATGCACCCCAAAATAGTGCCAATCAAACTGTCATCTCACCCCGCAAAAAATTAGACCCTACTCAAGATAATCACCCAAAAACTGAAAAAACTATGGCTCTTAGACTATGGAGACACTAAACAATTTTTTGGTTTTCAAAATGAAGTTATTGTATAAAACTTACATAAATAAAAAAAATTGTATACATATTAGGTATCGCCGCGTCCGTGACAACCTGCTCTATAAAATTACCACGTGATCTAACCTGTCAGATGAATGTTGTAAATAACAAAAAAAAAAAAACATGCCAAAAAAGCTATTTCTTGTTACCTTGCCGCACAAAAAGTGTAATATAGAGCAACCAAAAATCATATGTACCCTAAACTAGTACCAACAATACTGCCACCCTATTCCGTACTTTCTAAAATGGGGTCACTTTTTTTGGAGTTTCTACTCTAGGGGTGCATCAGGGGGGCTTCAAATGGGACATGGTGTCAAAAAACCAGTCCAGCAAAATCTGCCTTCCAAAAACCGTATGGCATTCCTTTTCTTCTGCACCCTGCCGTGTGCCCGTACAGTAGTTTAGGACCACATATGGGGTGTTTCTGTAAACTACAGAATCAGGGCCATAAATAATGAGTTTTGTTTGGCTGTTAACCCTTGCTTTGTTACAGGAAAAAAAATATTAAAATGGAAAATCTGCCAAAAAAGTGAAATTTTGAAATTGTATCTCTATTTTCCATTGAATCTTGTGCAACACCTAAAGGGTTAACAAAGTTTGTAAAATCAGTTTTGAATACCTTGAGGGGTGTAGTTTCTTAGATGGGGTCACTTTTATGGAGTTTCTACTCTAGGGGGGCATCAGGGGGGCTCCAAATGGGACATGGTGTCAAAAAACCAGTCCAGCAAAATCTGCCTTCCAAAAACCGTATGGCATTCCTTTCCTTCTGCGCCCTGCCGTGTGCCCGTACAGTAGTTTACGACCACATATGGGGTGTTTCTGTAAACTACAGAATCAGGGCCATAAATAATGAGTTTTGTTTGGCTGTTAACCCTTGCTTTGTTACTGGAAAAAAAATATTAAAATGGAAAATCTGCCAAAAAAGTGAAATTTTGAAATTGTATCTCTATTTTCCATTGAATCTTGTGCAACACCTAAAGGGTTAACAAAGTTTGTAAAATCAGTTTTGAATACCTTGAGGGGTGTAGTTTCTTAGATGGGGTCACTTTTATGGAGTTTCTACTCTAGGGGTGCATCAGGGGGGCTTCAAATGGGACATGGTGTCAAAAAAACTGTCCAGCACAATCTGGCTTCCAAAAACCATACGGCGCACCTTTCACTCTACGCCCCGCTGTGTGGCCGTACAGTAGTTTATGGCCACATATGGGGTGTTTCTGTAAACAGTAGAGTCAGGGCAATAAAGATACAGTCTTGTTTGGCTGTTAACCCTTGCTTTGTTAGTGGAAAAAATGGGTTAAAATGGAAAATTAGGCAAAAAAATGAAATTCTCAAATTTCATCCCCATTTGCCAATAACTCTTGTGCAACACCTAAAGGGTTAACGGAGTTTGTAAAATCAGTTTTGAATACCTTGAGGGGTGTAGTTTCTTAGATGGGGTCACTTTTATGGAGTTTCTACTCTAGGGGTGCATCAGGGGGCTTCAAATGGGACATGGTGTCAAAAAAACTGTCCAGCAAAATCTGGCTTCCAAAAACCATACGGCGCACCTTTCACTCTACGCCCCGCTGTGTGGCCGTACAGTAGTTTATGGCCACATATGGGGTGTTTCTGTAAACAGCAGAGTCAGGGCAATAAAGATACAGTCTTGTTTGGCTGTTAACCCTTGCTTTGTTAGTGGAAAAAATGGGTTAAAATGGAAAATTAGGCAAAAAAATGAAACTCTCAAATTTCATCCCCATTTGCCAATAACTCTTGTGCAACACCTAAAGGGTTAACGGAGTTTGTAAAATCAGTTTTGAATACCTTGAGGGGTGTAGTTTATAGAATGGGGTCATTTTTGGGCGGTTTCTATTATGTAAGCCTCGCAAAGTGACTTCAGAGCTGTAGTGGTCCCTAAAAATTGGGTTTTTGTAAATTTCTGAAAAATTTCAAGATTTGCTTCTAAACTTCTAAGCCTTGTAACATCCCCAAAAAATAAAATATCATTCCCAAAATAATTCAAACATGAAGTAGACATATGGGGAATGTTAAGTCATCACAATTTTTTGGGGTATTACTATGTATTACAGAAGTAGAGAAACTGAAACTTTGAAATTTGCTAATTTTTCCAAATTTTTGGTAAATTAGGTATTTTATTATGCAAAAAAATTAATTTTTTTGACTTTTTTTTACTAGTATCATGAAGTACAATATGTGACGAAAAAACAATCTCAGAATGGCCTGGATAAGTCAAAGCGTTTTAAAGTTATCACCACTTAAAGTGACACTGGTCAGATTTGCAAAAAATGGCCTGGTCCTTAAGGTGAAAATGAGCCCGGTCCTTAAGGGGTTAAAATCATGCCAAAGTTATTCTTATCCAAGCAATTCTGAGAAAGTTTTTTGCAACATCGTGGTTCATGTTTGTGGTAAATTTTCTAAATTTGAAAGCTTTTACGACAGATAGTGACACCTCACAAAAGTTATTAACACTCACCATATGTCTACTTCATGTTGGCATATTTTTGCTAATTTTTTATTTATTTTTTTACAACATTAGAAGGCTTAGCATTTAAGGCTTTAGAGTTTAAGACTCTAAAAATATCATCATCTACACATGGGAGAAATCGCTCACATAAGTTGACCTACAGTGCAGATTTTGAAATCCACAGCATCTCAATTTTTTTTCCGCAGTTATTTACAAATTGGGGAAATGCGTTGGGACTTGCTTTTCCACAACGGCATTAAGGAAATGTCAGGGCCTTATAGGCGACAGTACAAGGGTTCAGCCACTGAGAAGAGGGGTCATTCCTTTCTAGATGCTAGGCTTGTAGGGAGGGATAGCCTGAGGGGCACAATAGGGCTAGAATCACACCAATCCCAACTGCACGACGGTTTCATCTTGAATAAAACCCTAAGAAACGTAACAGGGAATTAAAAAAAGGAACCACGCGATTGACACAACATGGTGGCTACCTCTCACAGCACTGATGTTATCGGTATATGTTGCTGTCCAGAATAAGACCTGATATACCTGCATAGGAATTGCTGATTTGCCTATATATCTTGGGCATGTTTTCTTGTTCTATCTATATTTTCTCTCAATTTACTTCTAGGCGTCGTTTTTTGCATTTTTAATTAAGTTATTTTTTTTTTATAGGGTTGTTTTTTTGTCCGTGAGATATTCATTGTGGAATTCAAATCTTTGCTGTGGAAATGCAGTGAGATGTGAATCAAAATTCTCATAGCCTTAAAAGGGAACCTGTCACCTCTACTATGCTACCCTCACTGAGCGTTTCTAAATGTTTATTGTATTACCCTAAACATATAAATTACACTTAATTTCATTTGCAGACAAATTCAATAAGTATTATGCATTTTTGTACTTCCCGCCTTTTATGCAAATTAACACAAACGAGTCATATGTTACTTGTGTGGCCAGAGAAGAGTCATATTTTCAAGCTCTGACTCTCAGGTTAATTTGCATATGTATCAAATCGTGTTTACACAATAAAAGCACACAGAGCTATGGGGAATGGGTATTGCGGATGTGCTAGCGGCCATCTAGCAACCCATGACCTCAGTTCTATACCAAAAATCCAGGTGACAGGTTCCCTTTAAGTATGACATAGCTCTAGTGACAATGCAGGGCTCCAGATGGCGACCAAAATGGTCGCCAATGCGACTTAGAATTTACAAATGGCGACAAGACTTTTTAGTCTTGTCGCCATTTGCGACTAGACCCTCCGCGGCAGCTCTGCATTTGAACAGCGGCGGGCACAGGAGCTGATAGTTCTTCTCAGTCTGAGTCAGCTCGGTCACAGCACACAACAGTAGAGACGCTGGCAGCAGGGAGGGGAGGGGCTCGGGAGGAGTGTAATCTGATCCTAGAGTGGAGGCTGCTTCTGCCAGCCCCTCCCCTCCCCGCCCACCAACCAATCAGAGCTGAGGCAAGGCAAGGCGAGCACTAGCAGCTCTGAGTCACTGACAAGTACAGGGAGAAAGAATCGAATGAGTCACAGGTGAAAAGAACTAAAGATCCGACTTAGTTAGTGACTCATTCGATTCTTTCTTAGACTCCCTGTACAGTGTGCCCTCCCCCCCCCCCCCCCAACACCCCAGTATCAGAAACATTGGTGGCACAGTGTGCCCCCCCCCCCCACAGTATAAGAAACATTGGTGGCACAGTGGGAAGTGCCAATGAGGGTTAAAGAATAATTTAAAAAAATTAACTCACCTCCTCCAGTTGATCGAGTAGCTGCCGGTCTCCTGTTCTTGCTTCAGGACCTGTGGTGATGTCACTGAGCTCATCACATGGTCCATTACCATGGTGATGAATCATGTGATGTATCATGTGATGAGCACAGTGATGTAATTTTTGGTGAGGTGAGGTAATTTTTATTTAATTTTTTTAACCCTCATTGGCACTGCCCACTGCGCCACCAATGTTCATTATATTGAGGGGGGTGGGGGGGCACTGCGCCACCAATGTTTATTATATTGAGGGGGGCACACTGCGCCCCCCAATGTTTATTATACTGGGGTCGTTGGGGGGGGTGCGCACTGCGCCACCAATGTTTATTATATTGAAGGGGGCACACTGCGCTACCAATGTTTATTATACTGGGGTGTTGGGGGGGGGGTGCGCACTGCGCCACCAATGTTTATTATATTGAGGGGGGCACACTGCGCCACCAATGTTTATTATACTGGGGTGTTGGGGGGGGGGGGGTGCGCACTGCGCCACCAATGTTTCTTGTATTGGGGGGGCGCACTGCGCCACCAATGTTTCTCAAACTGGGGTGTGGGGGGGCGCACTACGCCACCAATGTTATAAGGGAAAATATTACAGTGAATAGACTTTCATCCTAGCAACCATGAGTGAAAATCGCACCGCATCCGCACTTGCTTGCGATTTTCATGCAGCCCCATTAGCTTCTATGGGGCCTGCGTGAAAAACGCACAACATAGAACATGCTGCGATTTTCACGCAACGCACAAGTGATGTGTGAAAATCACCGCTCATGTGCACAGCCCCATAGAAGTGAATGGGTCCGGATTTAGTGCGGGTGCATTCTGGTATTTTGAATGCCAGATCCGGCACTGATACATTCCTATGGGAAAAAATGCTGGATCCGGCATTCAGGCAAATCTTCAGGTTTTTTTCGCCGGAGATATAACCGTAGCATGCTGCAGTTTTCTCTTTTGCCTGATCAGTCAAAATGACTGAACTGAAGACCTCCTGATGCATCCTGAACGGATTACTCTCCATTCAGAATGCATGGGGATATGCCTGATCAGTTCTTTTCCGATATTGAGCCCCTAGGACGGAACTCAGTGCCGGAAAAGAAAAACACTAGTGTGAAAGTACCCTAAAATATTAAGTTTAAATCCCCCCTTTCCCAATTTTACATCTAAAATATATAAAGAATAAATAAACATATTACATAGCGCTGTCCAAACTATAAAATTATTAAAAAATATCTCCTATGCGGTGAGCATTCACCATTTTTTAGTCACCTTGTCACCCCAAAAAATAGGATAGGACTGCTCTATTATGGGCCGAACATTTCATAATATGTAAAATGCACACGGCTTTTTTTGGTGTTTTTTTTTTTTTTTTGCGCGGTATTGAGTATCGCAATACTTTATGGTGACGAAAGCGAATCAAAATTTTGGTATCAAAACAACCCTATGCCGATCTGATCGGAGTAGCGTTGTCACGATACCAAAATTTTGATTCGGTTTCGATTTGGCGACAAAATTAGATTTGGCTCCTAAATTTTTCAGTTCAGGAGCCAATGGCTACCAGGTATTTTTTTTAGTCTGGAGCACTGCAATGACAAGTCTACTATAACGTTTGACCATCATATGCTCTAAATTATTCAGGCCTCAATCACAGTCTATAGATGTAGGATATCTGTGGACCCAACATTTGGGACAGCTCTTTGTGCACATAGACGTTACCATATACTTACTACAGCATCTTTAACGATCACTTTGGCCACTTGGTCTGGTTGGCAAAGGCTTGAGGTCTCAGAAATGAGCTTAGTTTCCAAAGGCTAGGGAAAGGAAACAAAGTACAATTCTTCATATTGAAGTCAGCAAACAAGTACATAGTGCTTCGCCTAGAACAAGTATTTTGGTTTTCTTAAAGGGAGTGTAACCTCCAAAATCAGTTTCAAAGGTAAGCATGCCGCCATGTATGGTAGGGGTCCAGCATTGCAAATCCTGTCCTCTAATAGTGAAAATGCTTTGTATTTGTATGCAAATAACATTTCAGTGCACCATGGGCAGGGCGGATTCACTTGGTGTAACTGGTTTCCCCAGCATCATCGCTACCAGCTCAGAAATCTTAGGGCCCGTCATTCAAGAACAGGGAAAGGTGTTGGAAAGTTCTGGTCGAGCATTGGTACATCAAATGGAGCGGTCCTCAGAGTGCAGGATTAGGAGGAAGATTGTCACAGGAAAGCTTTGGTTATATTTTGGGGCACCTACTCCAAGTAGCTATATGCATACTTTTTGTCACAAAACAGCTCCTAGCAGGAGTCATGCTAAAGAAAATATTTTACTGAAATAGCAGATACTTTGAAAAAAAACCTTCAAGCTGGAAAAATCAACAGTAAGTGAATTTACATATACCTAGAATATATCTGTCCCAAGATATTGGTGCGCCAAGTTTCTACGGTCATTTCTACATTTCAAGAAAGCATGTACTTGGGGCTCTTGCATGACCCATTGTATTCCTATGATACCAAATTAAGGGTGCATTCACAGAGGCCCACTGAGGAAGGGGTGCTAACCCTGAAACGCGTCTGGTATCAAACACAAACAGTGAGGGAATAAGACTGCAGTTCCAACATCACAAACGCTGGAGGATTCAATAACATTCTCCCCGACGTGATATGGGATACCTTTTGAAGCTGTAAGCCCCCTTTCACACGGGCGAGTTTCCCACGCGGGTGCAACGCGTGAGTTGAACGCACTGCACCCGCACTGAATCCGGACCCATTCATTTCTATGGGGCTGTGCACATGAGCGGTGATTTTCACGCATCACTTATGCGTTGCGGGAAAATCTCAGCATGCTCTATATTGTGCGTTTATTCATAGAAGTGAATGGGGCTGTGTGAAAGTCGCAAGCATCCGCAAGCAAGTGCGGATGCGGTGCGATTTTCACACACGTTTGCCAAGAGACTATTGGGATGGAGACCCGATCATTATTATTTTCCCTTATAACATGGTTATAAGGGAAAATAGCATTCTTAATACAGAATGCATAGTACAATAGCGCTGGAGGGGTTAAAAAAAAAAATTAACTCTCCTTAATCACTTGATCGCGCAGCCTGGCTTCTCTTCTGTCTTCTTTGCTGAGTACAGGAAAAGGACCTGTGGTGATGTCACTCCGGTCATCACATGGTCTTTTTTCTGTACACAAAGAAGAAAACAGAAGAGAAGCCAGGCTGCGCAACCAAGTGGATTAAGGAGAGTTAAAAATAAAAATTAACCCCTCCAGCGCTATTGTACTAAGCATTCTGTATTAAGAATGCTATTATTTTCCCTTATAACCATGTTATAAGGGAAAATAATACAATCTACACAACCTGTGAAGACGTTTGGGTCTGGGTACCAAACATGCAGATTTTTCTCACGCGCGTGCAAAACGCATTACAATGTTTTGCAATCACGCATGTTCCCGCAACACCCGTGTGAAACCAGCCTAAGAGTACGGGATTGAACAGCTCAGCCCGCCTCCCAAGTCACATGGGGAATCTGTAAACCACGTGGGATACTCTGCAGGTCCTGGAAGAGCAAAGGAGCAATTGGACTTCACATTATAAGTTAACTGGATCCCGCTCTGCACCAGTGTTCTCCAGCCAGTCCAGACTATAGAAACTAATACAGTTAAGACATCTGACTGGTAAAGTACAGCACTCCCAAATGGGAAGTTTTGAATACATGACATATACTGGTTTGGTAGCAGCTGAGAGAGAGCGCGACTACCATGTCCATTGTTACCACACACTAAGTGAAGCATACTGTCCGATGGACGTTGCATATGAAGCTCTTTGACCTCTAGGGGTCTATATAAAAGACTCCCAAATAAAGGTACTAAGGAAAAATCATCTTTTATCCTTTGGGAGAAAGTTTTTTTGCGGGGACACACATGGATATGGATTGAAGAGCTTACATATGCAAATCTAGATTCCATCTGGTTGCAACCACGGTTTATCACTTGTTTTAATTCATATTTACAATCTATATGGTACCTGCAACTTTATCAAATATCATTTCAACTATTGCATATTTACATGTTTTTATCTTGGGATCATAATAAAATCTGACATACAATATTTATTCCCGCCATCTGTCCATTTGCTGCAGGACAGTGAGGGGCTGAGCACCCATCATCTTTTGGACAATATGGTTGAGCCAATAGCACTTCCTTTCTCTCAAAATTTCTAATAGTAAATGACCCCCAAAGTGCTTACCTTAGACTTATTTTCCTCTGCAAACCCAGGTGTATCAGTATCTGGAGGATAAGCAACAGTCACATAAACATTGTACGGTTTTACCTAGAAAGAAGAAAGGTGCGGTCACTTACTAGTAATGAAGGCAGGAACCTAATGGGACAAGACTCGCTGTATATGAATAATCTTCACATTTAAAAAGGGAAATGTCACCAGGTTTATGCTGCCCTTTCTGAGAGATAGAGACCCCCATTCAATTGTTTGGGGTCTCTTGATTAAGCACAGCATTCTTCCTAAGAGAAGGTATAGCAGCTCATGAATACATGTACTATAGGGTATGTGCTCAGAATGGAGAGGATTCCAGCACTCCGGTCCTGATGCCGCCACTGACCAGTGATTATTTATTTACAAAAACAGCCATTAATCTGTCAGATGTTAAGTCATCCTATCTGACAGCTTGATATGATAAAGGGGTAGAAGATGAGCTCTGTGATATATTGGTTTATATGATTCTGGAGCAGAATTTCTGAGTAAGGCTTCATGCACACAATCAGATTTGTCATCATGCATTTTTTTAATTTTTTTTTTAAGCAGGCAACACACTAATTCAATTCTATGGGGCCATGAACAAATTGGGATTTTTTGCAGGTCATTGTGTCTGTTCTCCCAATTCTAGAGAAGGACCTATATTTGTCCATATTGCGGATGAGAAAATGAGATTTTTGTATAACTTACCAGTAAAATCTCTTTCTCTTTCTTTCCTTGGGGGACACAGAAGACCTTGGGTATAGCTCATCTCCATAGGAGGCGTGACACTAAGTGAAAACTGTTAAGCCCCTCCTCCACAGCTATACCCTCAGCCTGGAGAGAGAGACTGCCAGTTGCGTGTCCAAGCAGTGAGAAAAGGCAAAGTCCAACAAGGAACCAACAAGCCAACTACCCAACGGGTAACAAAAACTCGGAAAACGCACAGAGAAAAAACAATTAATGGGTGGGTGCTGTGTCCCCCAAGGAAAGAGCGAGAAAGAGATTTTACTGGTAAGTTATACAAAAATCTCATTTTCTCGCCCAGTTTCCTTGGGGGACACAGAAGACCTTGGGACGTTCAAAAGCAGTCCAAAAGGGGGAGGGACCACAGCACCAAGGCGAAGCACCCGAAAGGCATCAATGAACCGCCGCCTGTAAACCCAGGCGGGGTAAGGCAGCATCTGCCAAAGTCAGTATGCACCCTGTAGAACTCAGTAAGGCGTGCAAGGCAGACCTGTGGCCGCCGTGCCCAAATGCACGGCCGAAGCCCAATGCCTCCGGCCCAGGAGGCACCGACCGCTCTGGTGAAAGGAACGGCGACACCAAAGACAGAATCCTGCCCTAGGTGCGGTAACCTCAGCAATAGCCAATCTGATCAAGCGGAGGAAAACCACCCTGGAGTCTGCCAACCCTATGCACAGACCTCCTGGAAACCCAAGAGGCCGAACGACTGCAAGAGTCGGAGATCTCCAAGTAAAAAACGGCCAGGCCCAAACAACGTCCAAATAGGTGAGGTGTTGAAGCGAAGGCAACACCACCTTCAGAAGGAAGGAAGGAAGAATAGAGATGCAGAACAGCCCTGTCCTGGAAAAGACAGAAAGCTCGTAACAAAAAAAGGGGCCATGCCGGCACCAGTCAGAGACACGACTGATACGGAACACAACCGTACAGGACAGAAGGATAGAGAGAACTCCTGTAACGGCTCCAAGGGCAAGATTGGAGCGCCGAGAGCTCAGGATATAGTCCCCAGGGCGGTACCGAAGGACAGTACAGAGGAACCAAAGAGCCACTCCGAGGAAGAAGGTCTTGGCAGGCCCAGAGGGCCGGGAACGGTGGAAGAGGAAGAACAGCGCCGACACTTGACACCTCAACTAAAAGACAGAACCATGGGGAAAGAACTTCAGAGTGGGGAATGCACAGCTTCCCACAGAACCCCAGACAAAAAACCCTAAGTCTTACGACAGATCCTGGACGAGACACAGCCAGGAGTGGACAGCAGTGAACCCGCTGGAGTCGCCTGGCAAGCAGGCGAAAACCCAATGAGAACAGGCGCAGACCAGTAACACGGGCAGAAGGGTCGACAAAACTAGCCCCGTCGGCGCCAAGAGGAAGGACTCATACCACACTGCATCCGAAGAGGAGGAAATTGCGGCAGGCAAGGGAACCGCAGTCCTGCCAGCGCCAATGAAGAATTCGAGAGGCGCCGCAGACAACAGCACTCTCGACCATGGGACCACTAGCGCAGGGAAGCAATGCTGCAGAAGGACGCAAAGGGCATGCATCTAGGACCCACGAACACTCCCTGGAATGAAAGGCCAACTAAATGAATGAGCACCACCCAGCTCGGTGCAGCAGAGAGAAATAGAGCCTGTCCGGTCAAGAGGACAGAATGAACTCCCTAGGGACGAGTGCAAGGCTGGCGGCAAGCATCGGCTCCCAAGAAACAAAGGTATGCCGCAGGAAGCAGGTGAGGCATACGAACGAGCAGCCCCGCAAGCAGCGAGAAGGCCAACCCACCTAGAAAAAAGGGGGGCTCGTCCCAGAGCGCCACAGCATGTACGGAATCGCAAAGTGCAACCTGAAAGGGAGTTATGCACAAAACCAGTATAGCATGCGATGGAACGCAACAGTCCACCCCGAAAGGGGGGAAATTGTACCTGGCCAACTACAGTTGGCAAGAGTGCAAAGACCCGTCCCAAAAGGGAGTGATGCCTAAGGCCGAACCCACTTCAGAGAAGCAGGACATACCCTATAAACCAGCAGGAACGCAGGAGGTCCACCTAGTGAAAGGGGAACATGCACAGGGTATCCTAGCATTAAATGAGTGTGCAATAATACACCCAACACTGAACTCAGCGAGAGAGTAACTACTCTGCCAATGAATGGGGACATGTACAAGTCCAGCCCAGCCATATAAGGACAGCCGTGAATCCCATGAGCGTGCCAAATTCTGCCCTTGAAGTGAGAGGTGGTCACGCACAAGGCCAGCACCGTATCCAATGGAAGTGCAAGCGTTCCACCCATGATAGAGGGCCATTCTCATGGCCAGCAATGTATCCGGTGAGAGTGTAGCACACCGCCCAGAAAAAGGGGGGTAAAGCACATGGCCAGCATCTCCTCCAGGGAGAGTGCGAGCACACCGCCATGCATGGGAGTCATACACATGGCCAGCAACGTACTGGCGAGAGACAAACACAGTCACTAAGAACGCGTGCATGTCGCCTGAGGAAGGAAGGCATGCCCCTGGCTGGCAGCGAATCCAGCAAGAGTGCGTACACCGCCTACGGAAGAGGAGTCATGCCTATGGCCGACAGCGGATCCAGCGAGAGTGCAAGCACCCTGCCATGTATGGGGTACATGCACGTGGCCAGCAACGTACCTGCGAGGAAACACCCAAAGACAGAGGGATGTATGTATGCTGCCTGAGGGAAGGAGGCATACCCAAGGCCGGCAGGGAATCCAATGAGAGTGCAGCATACCGCCTAAGAAAAGGCCGGCAGCGCAACCAGTGAGAGTGCAGCACAATAACATAGTACATAAGTACATCATAGCACATCAGCGAGAGTGCAGCATAATAACATAGTACATAAGTACATCATAGCACATCAGCGAGAGTGCAGCATTCCGCCTATGGAAGGGGGTCGTGCACACAGCCAGTACCGTATCCGGTGAAAGTGCAGTATCCCGCCTAAAAAAGGGGGTCATGCACATGATCGGCAACAGATCCAGTGAGAGTGCTGCGTTCCGCCCAGGAAGGGGGTCACGCACATGGCCGGCAGCGAATCCAGTGAGTGCAGCGTTCCGCCCACGGAAGGGGGTCACGCACATGGCCGGCAGCAAATCCAGAGAGTGCAGCGTTCCGCCTATGGAAGGGGGTCGTGCACAAGGCCAGCACCGTATCCGGTGAAGGTGCAGCATTCCGCCTAAGAAGGGGGTCATGCACATGGTCAGCCAGGGAGAGTGCAGTAGCCCGCCTAGGAGGGGGGGGGGATGCACATGGCAGGCACCATAACTGGAGAGATGATGAATGCTGCCTACAGAGGGCCGAATGCACTTGGCCAGCGCCGTATCCTGGAAGAGGCAAGAAAACCGCCTAAAAGGGGAAATGCCCTAGCAGCGACGCAGGCTGGGAGCGCAACACCATGCCGCCTGTGGAAAGGTCATGCAGACATGCAGCATTACTGATGAGGCTGCAGCGTCAAGCGCAGCCCAATAGAAATCATGATCTATTATTTTTTTTTTATTTCATTATTTTTGTTTTTTATTTTTTTTTTATTATTATTTAAACTCAGCCTCTGAGGCTAAAGGGGAGCCACCATATAGGGGCCCTGAGAGACAGGAGAAAAAAGGGGGGCCAACTATACAGACCCAATTTTGGGAGCCAGCCTGCACCCAAAGGGTTAACAGGGATCCGGCCTGGAGGGCGGCGTGCGATCCCCTGGGGGCGGAGGAACCTCCAGGCGGGAAAATTCGCGCCTGGAGAAGTTCCCGCCCCCTCCACCAGAGACCGGAATATTGCGGCCTAGTAGGCCGCGAAGCCGGGGGCTAAATTGCGGCCCCCGGCCCGTCATACCGCCGGGACCTGCGGCGGAACGGCGCTTCAAACCGGCCGCGGGAGCCCACCCCGCGGGCCGGTCGGGATTGCGGCCCAGCAGGCCGAAGCCTGGGACCAAAGTAGTGGAGCCCCGCCGACCGCCACCTGCTGGGGCATAGCCCAATGCCGGCCGCGGGAGCCCACCCCGCCGGCCAGAAGAGACAGGGGCCCGGAATGGCGGTTTGCCGGCGCGGGAGCCCACCCGGCCGGCCGGAAGAGACAGGGACTGGAATGGTGGCTCGCTGGCCGCGGGAGCCCACCCCGCCGGCCGGAAGTAAGGGGGCCTGGAATGGCGGACCGCCGCGGGAGCCGCGGAGCCTAAAATCTTTTGCGGCGCCCGGCCGCACCGGAATATTAGTGCTGACCGGACCGGTGCCCGTGATGGGTCAGGGGCAGCAAGGCGCGGGCCCTGTGGCCCTGAAGCAGTGGCCGGTAAGAGGGAGGGGGACCCTGAGACCGGGTCTGTGAGGGTGGGAAGCCTGCCTAACCCCTACGTCAGGGGCAGCTAGGTGCGAACCTCTGCAGCTCCCCAGGCATTCTTCTTGCAGGAAGAAGGGTGCCAATGTCCTATGGGAGCAAAATGTCGCCCTGTGGCAGCCAGGGGCCAGCCTAGGGCTAGCAGGGACAAAAGGGTCCAGAGGCCCTGTCAGTATGGGGGTCAGGCACGCAGGAGACCGGGGTGGGGTGAGGACGTAGGGCTGGAGAAGCCAATCTCTCACCATAGCCGTCTTCACCCTCGGTCCGTTCCAGCAGGGTCGCCCCTTCAGCTACTGGCACCGTAGTGGCAGGACGCTGGAAGAGGGGCTTGGCGTGCGGGCGACCCTTGTGCTGGCGGGATGTAGGGGAGCTGGGCTGCCCTGATCCACCTTGCCTTCTGTGGGGGAGGCAGCAGTGCGGATGACCGGCACTGGCGCAGCTCGACCCCGGGAGAAACAGAGAGGTCTAGTGCGTCTCTGTTGTCCCTGATGTTCTGGAACAAAAAGAAAAGAAAAAAGTAAAAATTAAAACAAGGAGAAAAGAGTGTCTTGCCTCCTTGGACACTAAGCAAAAACTGGCAGTCTCTCTCTCCAGGCTGAGGGTATAGCTGTGGAGGAGGGGCTTAACAGTTTTCACTTAGTGTCACGCCTCCTATGGAGATGAGCTATACCCAAGGTCTTCTGTGTCCCCCAAGGGAACTGGGCGAGAAAGTGCAATATCAGAAACATAGCCCATGCCCACATGGCACAGTTTCTGGAAGAAAGTAGCTATTTTGCCCCCAAATTGTTTCAACCTCTTGTTGCAGCACATGATGGATTAGAAGTGATTGGCTGCATACCTCCATTTGTAGTGCTTCTGCAAGGCCTCGGAGTGCAAACTTTGTTGGAGAGTAAGCGGTGTAACCAAATAACCCCAGCTGTCCGGCCTGTGATGAAACAAATACAATTCTTCCCATCCTCCTCTCCTTCATAGTAGAGATCACTGCACGACTGGGGTACACACTGCCCAAATAATTCACTTCCATCATTCTCTGAATAGAAAAAAAAAAAAAAAAAAAAGAGAAGGATCAACAAGCTCACTAATTAAATGAATTACAGGGTCAGTAATAAATACATTTTACCCTTCATTTCATAGGTGTCACATCCACTGTAGGATGTGTGAATATGCCTCAAGTAACAAAACTTACTGAAAAACGATCAATGTCGATTTCCTCAAATTTGCCAGCTATTGATGTTCCAGCACAGTTCACCAACATATCCACTGGACCAAGTTTTTCCTGAGCCTGAAATAAACAACACAGCTGAATTTTACTGCTTGCACACTCTACAGATATATCAGTAAGCAATGAAATTTGTCCAATGTAAAGTACATCCCAAAAGTGGTGTAACTGGTTTTCTACTAAATGAATGCAATACTCACCACCCATGTAACTTTTCCACCCATGTAACAAGCCTTCTAAGCTGGGTCTGCATGGGTAATTTATAACAAAGTGCATCACCAGCCAGACATCGAGCATAATAGATAAAAAACATAACTACACTACCGGAAAATGAAAAAGAACCCCCGGAACACTTGATTTTATTAAAGATAACCTTTCACTGCTCCTGACATGCCTGTTTTAATAGCTTCACGCATTCCCCATGCAATAATTCGGGAGCATCTATTCTTATGGCTCTATGATGTGCCATTCCTATATTATTTCTACTAGAAGTTATAAATGAATTGCTAGCAGTCTGCAGCAAGGGTACAGAGGGGTATTAACCAGTTGGGGGGGGGTATACCTGCACAGACTCACTATCTAATTAGCGCTGCCATTTTCAGACTGTGCTGGTGCACCCCTCCAACTTGTTACCACCCCTCTGTACCCTTACTGCAGACTGCTGGCAATTCATTCATGACTTCTAGCAGGAATAATAAAGGAATGGCACAACACAGTCATAAGAATAGGTGCTCCAGAATTGGTAAAACAGGCATGTCAGGAGTGGTTAAAGGTCATCTTGAAGGCGAGATTGACAAAGTACACTGAGCAAAAATATTAATGCAACACTTTGTTTTGCCCCCATTCTGCATGAGCTGAACTCAAAGATCTGAAACAGTTTTTACATACACTAAAGACCCATTACTCAAATATTGTTCACAAATCTGTCCAAATCTGTTAGTGAGCACTTCTCCTTTGTCGAGATATAATACATCCCACCTCACAGGTGTGGCATATCAAGGTGCCGATTAGACAGCATAAATATTGTACAGGTGTGCCTTAGACTAGGGTTGGGCGATATACCGGTATCACGATATACCGCTGTATTAAAAAAACTGCGATATGGCGATAGCCATTTCCTAAATACCGCGGTATTTCGTGACATCATAGAAGCGGTCATGTGTGCTGACCGCTTCTAAATCCGCGGCCGCCCGCCCCAGCATGAACCATACGGCACATTTACAGAGTACTTGTAGCTTGCGGCGGCGCTCTTATCCATTCGGCCGGCGTGAGGGAGGGAAGGAAGGAATACTGTGACTCGCATTCCCGACACCCGACCTCTGAGAGGACTCTGTGATCCGCGCAATTAATCCCAGCGCGGGGATCACAGCGTCCTCTCAGAGGTCGGGTGCCAGGAATTTTCTTAAGTCCCTGCATTGGTGGCAGCAGTGGGCAGTTCCGATCGGAGCCCCAGCAGTGTAATGCTGGGGCTCCGATCGGTTACCATGGCAGCCAGGAAGCTACTGAAGCCCTGGCTGCTATGGTATGTTAGTAAGCAGCATTATACTCACGTGTGCCGTGGCCGCCGGGCGCTCCTTTTTCTCATAGGTCTGTGCGGCGCATTGCTAATGCTATAAGCATTAGCAATGCGCCGCACAGACAGAAGAAGGAGCGCCCGGCGGCCACGGCGCACGTGAGTATAATGCTGCTTACTAACATACCATAGCAGCCAGGGCTTCAGTAGCTTCCTGGCTGCCATGGTAACCGATCGGAGCCCCAGCATTACACTGCTGGGGCTCCGATCAGAACTGCCCACTGCCACCAATGATAGGGGGACAACCCTGTGGCCTCCAAAGATTAATATTGGGGAGGGAGGAGGGGGGGCCCACTGCCACCAATGATGGGAGGGGGACCCGGTGGCCACTGCCACCAATGATTAATGCAATTAACGTCTCCTTGTGGCTGCCCCCATACAGTGTAACGTCTCCTTGTGGCTGCCCCCATACAGTGTAACGTCTCCTTGTGGCTGCCCCCATACAGTGCAACGTCTCCTTGTGGCTGCCCCCATACAGTGCAACGTCTCCTTGTGGCTGCCCCCATACAGTGCAACGTCTCCTTGTGGCTGCCCCCATACAGTGCAACGTCTCCTTGTGGCTGCCCCCATACAGTGCAACGTCTCCTTGTGGCTGCCCCCATACAGTGCAACGTCTCCTTGTGGCTGCCCCCATACAGTGCAACGTCTCCTTGTGGCTGCCCCCATACAGTGCAACGTCTCCTTGTGGCTGCCCCCATACAGTGCAACGTCTCCTTGTGGCTGCCCCCATACAGTGCAACGTCTCCTTGTGGCTGCCCCCATACAGTGCAACGTCTCCTTGTGGCTGCCCCCATACAGTGCAACGTCTCCTTGTGGCTGCCCCCATACAGTGCAACGTCTCCTTGTGGCTGCCCCCATACAGTGCAACGTCTCCTTGTGGCTGCCCCCATACAGTGCAACGTCTCCTTGTGGCTGCCCCCATGTGTTTTTTTCTTCTAAATGGGCATTTATCGCGATATATATCGTTATCGCGATAAATTTCTTAATATCGTTATCGTGGGTATATTTTTGATATCGTCCAACCCTACCTTAGACTGCCCTCAACAAAAGGCCACTCTGAAATGTGCACAGTGGCCAGCAGCAGTGCAACACATCTGTCGCATAGACTTGATCAGGTTGTTGATTGTGGCCTGTGGGATGTTGGTCCTCTCCTCTTCAATAACTGTGCAAAGTTGCAGAATATTGTCAGGAGCTGGAACACGCTGTTGTATACACCGATCCAGAGCATCCCAAACATGCTCAATGGGTGACATGTCCGGTGAGTATGCTGGCCATAAAAGAACTGGGACGTTTTCAGCTTCCAGGAATTGTGTACAGATCCTTGCAATATCGGGTCGTGCATTATCATGCTGCAACATGAGGTGATGGTTGTGGATGAATAGCACAACAATGGGCCTCAAAATCTCGTCACGGTATAAAATGCACACATGTTCGTGGTCCATAACATACGCCTGCCCATACCATAACCCCAACACCACCAAGGGCCTCTTGATCCACAACGTTGACGTCAGCAAACTGCTTACGCACTCGACGCCACACAAGCTGTCTGCCATCTGCCCTGAACAGGACTCATCTGTGAACAGAATGCCTCTCCAATGTGCCAGATGCCATCGAATGTGGGCATTTGCCAACTTGCAGTCAGCTCCAGACCCTGATGAGGACGACGAGCATGCAGATGAGCTTCCGAGACTGTTTGACAGTTTGTGCAGAAATTCTTTGGTTATGCAAACAGATTGTTGCTGCAGCTGTATAGGTGGCTGGTCTCAGACGATGATGGAGGTGGAGGTGAACATGCTAGATGTGAAGGTCCTGGGCTGGTGTGGTTACACGTTGGCTGCGGTTGTGAGGCTGGTTTGATATACTGTCAAATTCTCTGAAACGCCTTTGGAGACTGCTTATGGTAGAGAAATGAACAGTCATTGCATGGGCAACAGCTCTGGTAGGTAGACATTCCTACAGTCAACATGTCAATAGCACGCACCCTCAAACGTTACGACATCTGTGGCATTGTGCTGTGTGATCAAACTGCACATTTCAGAGTGTCCTTTTATTGTGGCCAGTCTAAGGAACACCTATGCAATATTCATGCTGTCTAATCAGCACCTTGATAAGCCACACCTGTGAGGTGGGATGGATTATCTCGGCAAAAAAAGAAGTGCTCACCAACACAGATTTAGACAGATCTGTGAACAATATTTGAGAGTAATTGGTCTTTTGTGTATGTAGAAAAGGTTTCAGATCTTTGAGTTCAGCTCATGCAAAATGGGAGCAAAATCGAAAGTGTTGCGTTTATATTTTTGCTCAGCGTCTAAACTGCTAGTGGTACTTGGTCAATGATCACACAACT
Organism: Bufo gargarizans; assembly: GCF_014858855.1. Lineage (NCBI taxonomy): Eukaryota > Metazoa > Chordata > Amphibia > Anura > Bufonidae > Bufo > Bufo gargarizans. Next base: position 308,295,406 of record NC_058084.1, read on the forward strand.
ATGGTGGTGCACAATTTAACTTGGGTATATGTTGAGGCAAGGGGAGAGTGGCATCTCCCCTTGCTGTGATACAGGCTACCACTCTGGCATGGTGAAACAGATGCTGGATAGTCTCCTGTGCTATGTCATTCCAAGCTCTCAACTTGGACCTGTAGTTCAGTCAAGTTGGTTGTTGGCTGTTGGTCGTAGGAGAGCCATCGCCCCATCCAGTCCCAGACATCCTAGATGGGGGATTGATCTGGCAATCAAGTTGGCGAGGGGAGCTGCTCAATGCCATGAAGAGCACGTTGTGTAGCCGGAATAGTGCGTCTCCCAACAGGCAAAAAATGCAGTAGGACTTGTTCCACAATGCCCAGGACATAGTGAAGGCTGGTCAATGTTCCCTCCACAAAAAACAGACAGCAACGGGCATAGCTAATGGTGCCTCACATCGTGACATTTGGTGTTGGTCCTTTGTGTCTCCGCACTATGCATGATGGAAGTAGACGCTCTCCAGCCCTTCTGCAAACTCTGATCCAGCCATCATTAGTACCAAGGCAGAAACTGGTTTCATTACTGAGCACTATTGTTTGCCATTGAAGCACATGATAGTTTACAGGAGGGCTGTAAAGTGCCTACTGTCCTCATGCATAGTACGGACACACACAGGACCAACACCACATCCGTTTCCATCTGGTATGTGGAGGTAATATTGACCAGCCTGCGGTATGTCCAGGACTTCGTGGAACCAATCTTACCGCCTTTTTTTTACTCAGTTAGGAGACGTTGTGTTCAAACAAAATAATGCTCACCCACATGCTGCCTGTACTACACAATGTGCTTTTCAGGATGTCCAGTCGCTACCCTGGCTTGCTTGATCACCAGATCTCTCCCCCATCTAGAATGTCTAGCATCCGTATGACTATTACAAGTCAATGTGGCAGCTTGTATGCCGGCAACTGTAGATGCCATCCAGTATTAATGTGACCTTGCCTCAATATATGTTCTGCTGCAGAACCTAAAATAAAAAGGTGCACCAACTTGCTTGTGTTGACATTGACTAAGCATCACTAGCAGTGTATACTTCTCGATCTCATCTCAATCATATTTAAAGGGGTTGTCTCCGCTTGCCATTACTAAAGCGAGATGAGACCAAGCCCCGACCACCAGGTAGGCAAAAACGGTGGAGTGTGCCAGCATTCTGCTGTTTCAAGTAGCTCTCTCATAGCAGTGCATGGGTGCTACGTAAAGAGCTTGGCACAGCAAGCTATGCTAATGCCAAGTTAGGGAACCAGCATAGCTTGCCAGAATTTTGGGAAATCTGGATAGACTGAATTAGCTCCTTAGACTCTGTTAAAAAGACAATGGGGGAGAATTAGCAAGACTAGCATTTCATATGCCACTCGATCTTGTGTGTGCCGGAGTGAAATGCGCCTAATTTATTAAGAAGCAGATACTGATTAATAAATACTAGCTGCATCTCTGGTGCTCCATGCACCAGAAATTCAAATCTACGCCACCTAGTGGCTGGTGCAAACTTGAGTTATCATTTAAGCCAGGTTATGGCACTAATGATAGTAAATCTTTAGAACTTTGGGAGGCCGTGCCCCATCCCTCTAAGCCTACTACTTTTCTTAGCACTTTAGCAAAGTGTCAAGAAGCTCTGAAATATGTGATTACACTTACCGGTAATTGTTTTCCCTTGAGCCTATGACAGCACCCATGGATAGCATTCGCCCCTCTCCTCAGGACAGGAAACAGGAAGCACAGCCTCTTTAAAAGGGAAGTACAACCCCCATCATGCCAGTCCTATTTCAAGAACTAAGGAAACAAAAGACTACCCCACAGGACACAATATATCTATAATAAAAAATCAAAAAATCAAACGATATATATAATTTTTTTTTATAACTAATTATAAATAAAAGTGTATTTATACTATATTTTTATCAAAAATACTATTTTTTCTTCATATTTTGGGAGGGTCCTAGGCGGGTGCTGTCATAGGCTCAGGGAAAAACTATTACCGGTAAGTGTAATCACATATTTCTCCCCTCGCCTATGACAGCACCCATGGATATCTAGGCAAGATCATCTAGGGTGGGACAACTGCTTGGAGGACTTTACGCCCAAACCCTAAACCCTCCTGTAAAGTAAGCTGCAGTCTATAGTGCTTAAAAAAGGTATGCGAAGAACTCCACGTAGCAGCTCTGCAAATCTGGTCAATAGAAGCAGAAGCTCTTTCTGCCCAGGATGTAGACACCGCTCTAGTTGAGTGTGCTCCAAACCCGGCAGGAGGAGGAACCCCTTTAGAGGAAGATGCAAGGTAAATGGCCCGTTTAATATATCTGGCAATAGATTGTGAGGAAGCAGGGGAGCTCTTCTGTCCCTGAAAGGAAACCACAAGCTTAGAGGACGACCTCCAGTCCTGAGTGGCAGAAAGGTACCGAATTAGGCACCTAACATCAAGGCAATGGAATTCCCTTTCCTTCTGATTCTTTGGTGAAGGACAAAAGGAAGGTAAAACTACATCCTGTGATTGGCGAAAGGATGACGAAACCTTTGGAAGGAAGGCAAGGTCAGGAGATAAAATAACCCTATCTTCTTGAATGCTAAGATACGGTCTTTCAATTGAGAAGGCCGATATCTCACTCACTCTTCTAGCCATAGATGTAATGGCTAGCAAAAAAGATAATTTATAGGTTAAGATTTTTATTGAGATATCTTCAATGGGCTCAAAGGAATCCCCAGTTAAGGCAGACAAAACTAGATTTAAATCCCAGGGAGGAACTCTGGACTTCTGGACGGGTGCAAGTTTAGAAATTGCAATGACAAATCTTTTTATCCAGGGGTGGTCTGTTAATTTATACTCAAAGAGAGAGCTTAAGGCAGAGATATGGACCTTCAAAGTACTAGGTCTAAGTTTTTTTATTCCAACCCTCCTGGAGGAAGCTAAGAACTACTGGTAATTCCGGGGGCTCTAGGACATTAACAGGCCTATTTGCAAACCTAAGGAAGGCCCTCCAAATCCTTAAATACATCTTTGAAGTAGCAGCCTTTCTGCTGGACAAAAGGGTGTTTATTACCTCCCCAGAAAGACCCTTCATTTCTAGGATCTGCCTCTCAACAGCCAAGCTGTCAAGTGCAGGCTCTCTAACTGTGGATGAAGTACCGGCCCCTGCACTAGTAGCCCCGGGAAGACAGGAAGTACCCAGGGATCTGCCACAGACATCTTCCTTAGGCCTAGTTCACACGAACGTATGGCTTTTATAGTTTTTTGCGGTCCGTTTTTCACGGATCCGTTGTTCCGTTTTTGAGTTCCGTTGTGTTTCCGTTTACGTTCCGTTGTTCCGTTCCGTTTTTCCGTATGCCATGTACAGTTTACAGTAATTACATAGGAAAAATTGGGCTGGCCATAACATTTTCAATAGATGGTTCAGAAAAAACGGAACGGAAACGGAAGACATACGGATGCATTTCCGTATGTGTTCCGTTTTTTTTGCGGATCCATTGACTTGAATGGAGCCACGACCCGTGATTTACGGCCAAATATAGGACAAGCTCTATCTTTCAACGGAACGGAAAAACGGAAACGGAAGGCATACGGAACACATTCCGTTTTTTTTGCGGAACCATTGAAATGAATGGCTCCGTATACGGACCGTATACGGAACACAAAAAACGGCCCGTACACCCGCAAAAAAAAAACGTTCGTGTGAACTAGGCCTTAGCCAGGAAAACCAGACACTCCTGGGCCAAAAGGGGGCTATAGTAATTACTAGAATTTTCTTCAGGACTCTCGGGAGTAGTTTTATAGGAGGCCTACTCTCCATGATTGGGCCAATGCGTCCACCGCTGTGGGCTGCTCCGATGGAGATAGGGAGATGAATTTCTTCACTCTTCTGTTCTCCCTTGTGGCAAAGAGATCTACCACCGGGAGACCCCATAGGGCCGCAATGTCGTCGAAGATCTGCTGATTTAGGGACCATTCCCCCTGCTGAACACAATGTCTGCTCAGAAAGTCTACATTCTCCGTCCCCTTTAAGTGTACTGCCCTGATCGATGGAAGGAAATCTTCTGCCAGCTCGAAAATTTCTTTGGTCAGAGACATCAGGTCTGGGGATCTGGTCCCCCCCCCCCCCCCGACGATTGATGTGAGCTACTGCCGTCATGTTGTCTGAATAGATCAAGATATTTCTTTTAAGAGGTGGAGGCGCCTCTTCAAGGCCATGAGGATCGCTAGAAGTTCCTTGAAGTTGTGAGACTTGGAGACTATTTCCTGATTCCAATGTCCCTGCAGAAGTAGAGAATCTGTGTGGGCTCCCCAACCCCAAGGACTTGCATCTGTAGTCAGAGTAAGGGGGTCCTTCCTTGACCAAGGGACTCCTTTTTGAAGGTTGGAAGGCACCGTCCACCATTTTAAGTCTTTTAACGTTTGAGGTGAAAGGAAAAAGAGAGTCCAGGGATTTGGGATCTTTGTCCCAAACCTCCAGGATCTGCAACTGAAGTGACCTTGAATGGAAGTGGGCCCATTCTACTCCCGGGATTGCGGCAGTCATTAGGCCTAGAACTGACATCGCTTCTCTTAAGGAGATGGAGTGGCGAGCTATAATGTCTTGAACCCTGGAGACTAGCAGAGATGTTTTTTTGTGGTGGAAGAGAACACATTTGTTTATGGGAGTCCAGGAGTACCCCCAGAAAGGTGCATAACTGGCTTGGCACAAGACTGGATTTCTGGAGATTTAATTCCCAACCCAGTTGCTCTAGAACCTCCCTGAACCAGGAAATCAGACTGATTAACTGGTCTGGTTCCTGAGAGAGAAGGAGAAAATAGTCTAGATATGGAATGACAACCAAATCCTTCTCTCAGATGAGCCATCATTTCCACTATTATCTTTGTGAACAGCCTGGGTGCCTGGGATAAACCAAACGGCAGGGCCTGAAACTGTACATGTAGGAGTCTGTCTGGAAACTGAACTGCTACTCTTAAGTACTTCTAGTGATTGGGATGGATTGGTACATGGTATTAAGCGTCCCTGAGATCCAGGGTTGCCATGTAGCAGCCTGGAAATAGATTTGGAATTATAGAACTGATGGTCTCCATACGAAATATTTCGTACACCAGGTATTTGTTGAGCAGTTTCAGGTTTATTATGGTACGGTAGGTGCAGTTTGGCTTTTTTACAAGAAAAAGTGTTGAGTAATAGCCCCTCCCCCTCTCTTGAGCTGGAACCACCTGCAGGACCTTCTCCAACAAATCCGAAATCTCCAGATGTAACGCTTCCAGCTTCTCTGGGCTGGAGCGATAGTCTGTCAAGACAAACCTTTCTGGAGGAGTTTTCAGGAATTTTAAGCAATAGCCTTCTGAAATAATTGAAAGAATCCAGGGGCTGTTTGAGATCTTCTGCCATTGCTCTGTGAAGAGGGAGAGCCGACCTCCTACCGGGGATCTGGCGTCATTGTTGAGGCTTTTTTGAGGCCTCTCCACCTGAAAAAAGAAATCCCTTGTTTCTTCTAGCCTTCATTACCAGGTTGTCTGGGAGCTTCTCTTCTCTTAAAATTGAATCTGGTCGTCAGAGCGAAAAGGTTTCTTAGAGGGCTGCTGATAGAGGGGAACCCCTTTTTAAATCATCTAACGTTGGCCCAAAGAGGAATTCACCCTGACAGGGAATGGCACATAACTTTGCTTTTGAAACCGAATCTCCTTTCCAATCCTTAAGCCAAATGGCCCTCCGGGCAGAATTTGAAAGAGCAGCGGCTCTTGCTGATAGCTTCAGAGAATCTACTGAGGCATCCGCTAGAAAATCGATGGCACTATAAAGGGTTGGAAATGAGGCAAGCAACTGCTCCACAGGTGCCCCCTTCTTTATCTGCTCCTCCAATTCGTTCATTCAGCCTCTTAATGATCTGGCCACTGAGGTGGCGGCTATAGCAGGTCTGAATGAGCCAGCCATCGCTTCCCAATTCTTTTTCAAATACACCTCGGCCCTTCTGTCCATCGGATCCTTAAGTGTTCCTGAGTCTTCAAACGAGAGGGCTGCCTTTTTAGAGATCTTTGCTACTGGGGCGTCTAGCTTTGGAGCTCTATCCCAATCCGCTGAAGCCGTATCTTCAAAGGGATACTTCCGCTTTAGGGCAGATGGCACAAAAAAAAAAAAAACTTTGTCCGGCCTACCTCCATTCATTTTTAATTACAGAAGTTATATTCTCGTGAACGTCAAAACACTTCAATTTCCTAGGACCCAGGCCCTCAAACATAGTATCTCTCATAGACTGAGGCTCTGACTGGTCATCAAGTCCCATGGTAACTCTGACGATCCTGACTAGGGAATTAATGTTCTCTGATAGGAACAGGGTCTCCCCGCCATTTGCTCATCCTGGGAGTGATCCGAGGACGGTAGCTCTCCCTCCTCCTCTAACCCCGATAACAACTCTTGATCACTTGAAGGGGGAATAGAGGCAGCAGCAGAAGTGCTGGGCGATTTTCAGGCAGATTACTCAAGGACTCTTTCACTGACTCCTTGACCTCGTCCTTGATCATTTGTTTTAGGCTTGATAAGAGAGAAGGGGCCTCATCCTCCAATAATTTGCCCACGCAGGTCTGGCAGGCAGGTTTACCCCAACCGGATGGTAGCCTTCTCTTACAAATTGCGCAGCCCCGCTCCTTGGATCTTGACACCCTTCTCTCTTTGGAAGTCTAGGCACGCAGAATAAAAAACTCCCATCAGGATAAATGTAATATATGAAAAATGCAGGGTATTCACCCCCTCTTACCCCCACCGGTACCAAAGTTTCGTTGGTGGTTTCAGTGGGTTCAACGCGCTGTGTGGGCTCCATTTTCTGCCTTTGGCTTTCCTCCATGGAGATCACTGCAGGCCACAACACCAGACTGCAGCGAGAGCTGGCTGGATTTGAACTTTGCCGGGCGCGTACCGGCACCTCCCCCTTCCAGCCCAAGGCACGCCCCCTCCCACTGCTCGGACCGGAAGCCAAGGATTCGGCGCTGACCAATGATGTCAGCGCCGACCCGCTCATCCGGAAGTGACGGCGCCGCACTCCCACGAGAACGCCGGATCGCAGCCGAACTTACGGCCGCAGAGGTTCGCCGCGCAGGGGACACCTAAGAAACACCAATGGGGGAGTGACCGGAGCGAGGGGGAGTCCAGGGATCCAGGCTTCAGCAGCGGCTTCCAGAGAAGACTTACGCCGCTCGGGTAGGCCCTCCTCCCACGGGTAAACACCAGGGGCTCCCGCAGCTCCATCCTATAGCGTGCTGTGCATCCACCCTGTCCCTTAGGACAGGAAACAGAACTGGCATGATGGGGGTTGTACTTCCCTTTTAAAGAGGCTGAGCTTCCCGTTTCCTGTCCTGAGGAGAGGGGCGGATGCTATCCATGGGTGCTGTCAAAGGCGAGGGGGGAAAGTCACAAATTATTGCACAAGTCTGGAAACAGTCATTTGTGATTTAACAACGCCACTTTTGTTACAGTACATCTATCCCATTGGTTTTCCTTTTTTGATCAGTTGATTTGTACATGATGAGGACAAAGCCTCTAACACTCTCTCTCCTCTTAAAGGCAGGCAGATTTTTGCTTCCTTTCAAACATATTAGACCGACCTGCTAATATAGGATTAATTAAAAAAATTGCAAGTCAAGACTAAGGCCCCTTGCAGACAAGCATGTCCGGATTAGGTCCGGATGCGTCCCGGTGCATTGCGGCAAACACGCGCCAGTAGGTACGCAATTGCAGTCAGTTTTGACTGCGATTCTGTTCCGATGTTCAGTTTTTATTGAGCGGGTGCAATGTGTTTTGCACGTGCGTGATTAAAAAAAACTGACTGATACCCAGACCCGAACTTCTTCACAGAAGTTTGGGTTAGTTTTAGTGTAGATTGGATTATTTCCCCTTATAACATGGTTATGAGGGAAAATAATAGCATTCTGAATACAGAATGCTAGTACAATAGGGCTGGAGGGGTTATAAAAAAAATAAAAGTGTAACCCCTCCAGCACTATTGTACTATGCATTCTGTATTCAGAATGCTATTATTTTCCCTTATAACTATAAATGATAATGATCGGGTCCCCATCCCGATCGTCACCTAGCAACCGTGCGTGAAATTCGCACCGCATCCACACTTGCTTGCGATTTTCACACATCCCCATTCATTTCTATGGGGCCTGCGTTACGAGAAAAACACACAAAGAGAAGCATGCTGCGATTTTCACGCAACGCACAAGTGATGCATGAAAATCACTGCTCGTGTGCACAGCCCCATAGAAATGAATGGGTCAGGATTCAGTGCCGGTGCAATGCGTTCAACTCGCATTTCACCCGCGCGGAATACTCGCCCGTGTGAAAGGGGCCTAAGAGTGCAAGCTACACAGAATGGTATAATGGAAAGACTTGCACATCATCCACGTTCTGGTCCACTACTGGCTTTGACTTCGAAACAAAATTCACAAAATGTGAAAGTGGCCTTAACACCAGGCTTTTCTAGATACCCAAGTGCCACTGTGTTATGGCAGTGGTGTTTTGAATTGGCTGAATGGTTTAGATGACCCCTATTCAAATACTCAATTAGGGAATTATAAGTAAATAGCACGGCCCTCATTTCAGGACCATCATCTATTAGCCAGAGTGGAAAGTGGTTAAAAAGAACATCTTCAAAACTAACTGGCCATTGATTTGTACAGGAAATATGGAAAGATGCAATTTCCCCCGGCATGGCATTGTTTGCAATGGAATTTAAAAAAATAAAACATTTTTTTTTACTGGTGACCTATCCTTTGGATAGGCCATCAGTATCTGATTGGTGCGAGTCAGACACCCGGGATCCCCGCTGTTCAGCTGTTTGAGAAGGTGAGGCGCTTGCAGTAGTACTGCTGCCTTCGCCAGCTTTTCCTAGGCCATGTGATGTCACGTTCATTGGTCACATCGCAAAGGTGCAGCTCAATCCTATTGAAGTCAATGGGGCTGAGCTGCGATACCAAGCACAGCTGCTGGTGAGCTGAGAGAAGGATGTGGCGCTACTACTAGTGCTGCTGCCTTCTCAAACAGCTGATTGGCGGGGATCCCAGATGCTGTATCCCCATGATCAGATACAGATGACCTATCCAGAGGATAACAAATGAAGAGAGAGGTAGCGGCAGCATCTACAGCGAATCATTTATTGGACAAAGGCTGGAGAATGCAGCCGAAACGCTGCTGCTTAATTTTATGGCACAATCCAATAAAGGATTCACCGGAGATGCTGCCGCTACCGCTCTTCATTTTCTATACAGTCGACAGCTGAGGATCTGCAGTTGTGGCTCGGCTGTTGCATTACCGGGGTGGCCATTTACGTCCATGGGTGCTGCTCTACAAACACTTTTATTTACTAACAAGAGATAAGTCATCAAAAAATATATAATTCTGAAGACCCCTTTAAATACTTGCTGCTAGATCCACCCAAAGACTACAGATAAATACTGGGGTTCCCAGCAGTGTGAAGCCCTGCGATTTGCTTCATATTGGGTAACCTCTCACAAAATGAGACTGCCCAAAGTGTGCAAAAGTCTGCAGTATGTGCCTAAAAATATAATCTACAGTGCAACATAACATAAGTATCTTACCTGTTTTATGACGTTTTCTACTTGTCTGTAATCTTTAGACACATCAACAGATATACACAACACTACCTAAGAGAAAAATAAGCAAGACCACACATCAGCCATAGCATAAAAACCCACCTGCCTAACTTTGTGTAGGTCCCACTCGTGCTGCCAAAACAGCTATGTCCCATCAAAACATGGACTTGACAAAACCTCTGAAGGTTTCTTAAGAAATCATGACAAATCAAAGACGTTAGCAGCAGATCCATTAAAGGGAACCTGTCACCAAGATTTTGTGTATAGAGCTGAGGACATGGGTTTCTAGATGGCCGATAGCACATCCACAATACCCAGTCCCCATAGCGCTGTGTGCTTTTATTGTGTATAAAAACAGATTTGATACATATGCAAATTAACCTGAGATGAGTCAGAGCTTGAAAATATGACTCTTCTCTGGTAACAAGATATGACTCATGTTAATTTGCATATGTATCAAATAGTTTTTTTTGCACAAGAAGAGCACACAGAGCTATGGGGACTGGGTATTGCGGATGCGCTAGCGGCCATCTAGCAACCCATGTCCTCAGCTCTATACCCCAAATCCCAGTGACAGGTTCCCTTTAAAGAGGTGGTTTCCAGGATTAACTGGTCCCACACTGAGGCCAGTGACTGGCTACAGCAGTCATGTGTGCCACCATGACATCAGACCGGAAGCACAGTGCAAGGGCTGGTGGGGAGCAGTGGCGCTTTAGCAGCAGGGTATCTAATAGGTAAAAGTTTTTTATTATTTTAATGGAATTCTCCACTATTGACCTATTTTTGGGTTGATCCCAGACAACTTGCATGTATGGGGCCTCCATGGATCAGACCCTTTCCCAGCAAATCACACAAATGCTTGACTGGATTGAGATCTGGGGAATTTGGAGGCCAGGTCAATACCTAGAACTCATGTTTCTCAAACCATTCCTGAACTATTTTTGGAGTATGGAAGAGCAAATTATCCTGCTGAAAAAGGCCACTGTCATTAGGGAATGGTCTTGTCATAAAGGAGAAGATTTGTTCTGCAACATCCACATGATTGTCAGAGCAGCACACACTGCCTTTGGCTTGTTTCCATAGTGTATCATGTTACCAACCAGTGATACACATGCACCCATCCGCATGATTAAAAACACACACCACCACAAACAGTTCTTCAGGCTAGGCCAACTTAATTACTCTGTCCATGGTCCAGTTCCAATGCACGTGTCCACTTTAGGCGGTGGACAATTGGAAGCATGGGCACTCTGATTTAGTTATATACATAGAATAAAGGAAAAAAAAACTGTAAAAATAAAATAGTTCCTGCCTAAAGGCTGCCGCGCAGGATCACGCACCATTCTGCAGCACTGTGTTTCTACAATGCTGCAAAACTGTAAAAATATCTCTGGTCACTCATTAGGGTGTTAAAAGGGAATGGGTCAAAAAAATTATTAAAAAAAAAAAAAAGACCTTTTGTTTAGAGTGAGTGAGTGCGAGTGTGTGTAATATATATATATATATATATATATATATATATATATATATATATATATATATATATATATATAGCAGAAGTTCTTCAAAAAAAAAAAAAAAATCCTGCATTTTGGCACACTGGCCACTAAGCCTAATAACAGGCTGATGACACATCCCGTTCTGTAGAGATTACTATTTACCAGTCCTCATTATCATCACATGCAGGATTACAATGTAAGATAACATCTGTTTATAGATTACATAAAATCTACCATTTACAATATGTAGATATATAGGTTACACAGTATCTGCCATTCACAGTAGGTGATCGTCAGTTTATTGACCCTCTCTCTGTACAACGACCCATGTACATATCGCAGAGCATGCCTATAAAACTCTCCCATAGAAGTCAATGGGGAGATTTATCAAACTGGTGTAAAGTAGAACTGGCTTAGTTGCCAATAGCTGTGAAAAATGAAAGGTGGAATCTGATTGGCTTAGTTGCTCATGGCAACCAATCAGATTCCACCTTTCATTTTTCACAGCTATTGGCAACTAAGCCAGTTCTACTTTACACCAGTTTGTCTCCTCCAGTCTATTGTGTCTAGGGTCCATGTGGCTGTTGGATCTAAATACCGTTAGCAGCTCGGGCAAGATAATCATGTATAGAAATTAAAATAAAAAATAAAAAGGTTTTACACGCGTCACTGGTTTTCATACACATTACATTTTTCTCAATCCTTACCTGTTTATCATTTATGGCATGCTTTTCAATTTCTTTTTTGGCCTGAACTAGTTTGCTCTGAAATGAGAAAAAGAAATTAATCAGAATGACAAATCATCTGCTCCTAGAGCTTTGCTTTTTGTGAATATTTGGCTGAAAGATAAGAGGCCAGTGTAGTTCACTCATTAGGTAATACAGGGTGAAGTCCAGCCAGAAACACTCCTGTTTTTTCCATGCTTTTCGGGACTAGTGAGAGATCACTTTTGTAAAGCAGCTTATGTGCATTTTCAGGAGTCACAGGAATGAATGATCACAATACTAGACAGCCTGTGGATCCCCTTTTAAGGGATTCTGCACTATTTGTAAACACAATAGTCTTTGTTAAAAGGGAACTAAAACCAGAATCCCAACACAAAAAGAGAACAACCAACACAAAGTAACAATCTTCTTATGTGTCTGTTACTTGCTCTTGTTTCATCAGACCATGGAAAACACAATAGAAAAGCAGTGCACTGTTCTTCCGGGCTGCAGCCATGTCTTCTCCCTCTCTGACGCTAGTGCACATGAGCTTTGTTTAGGAGGAGTTGGCTGGGCTTAGTCTGGATAAATTTAGTTTAGTCTACTTTCACACTAGTGTTTACGTTTTCCGGTACTGAGTTCCGTCATAGGGTCTCAATACCGGAAAAAAAAACGCCTCCGTTTTGTCCCCATTAATTGTCAGAGGGGACAAAACTGAACAGAATGCTCCAAAATGCATTTAGTTCTGTTTAGTTGGGTTCCCAGACCGGAGAGTAAATCGCAACATTGTTGTATTTTGCTTTCAGTCCTGGGATTTTATTCTAAACCATGACCAGAATGTAAATTTACTATTGCAGTACAGAACCCTCTCAGACGTCCTCCAATGGAAAGCTGGTCATAAATGTCAGAGATAAATCTTCTGAATCTACCACCATCTTATCCAGACTCTCCTCTGGTGACAGATGTTGGATTCCAACATGAACCATCCTTTTGTTCCCAGAGAGATAGGCCACCACCAGAGGTGTATCGGTGGTTTATTACTCTCTCCTCATTCAGAACACATGCATGCTTGGCTTGCACATATAAAGGGGTGGCCAGGAGAGCTAGCTGGCAGCCCACAGGTATCTTGTCTACAGTCAAACATATGTAAAAAAAACGACACTCACTTTTCAGTCTCCCTGGGGCTTCATGCTACCCCAACAAATTTGACAGAATAGTAACTATTTCAAGACTTTTACGGCTGTAATACTTTTACAGGGCTTTATACTTCCAGACAGACAACGGTGTGTGCAAACAGAACTCCACGTTAATGTACAAAGGGGTCAGAGGGTGAAAGAGTAAACTATCAAAACATGAACGCTGGTAGACTGCCGTCCAATATATTACAAAACAGCTAAGAAGGTCCACTGGCCGCAGAGAGTATTTCAGCAGTTTCCCTCTGTAGGTATCATTTCTATGGGTACGCCCACGTGGGTCTATAGATGGTAGATTTTCTGCTGTGGAACCGCGGGTAGAAAATCTGCAGCATCTAAGTGGATGAGAGTTTAAAGAGAAACTAAACCTTTGTATCAAATTTTAATAAGATGTCACTAATGCCCTAAAAAAATAAATTAAAAAAATAAATTGTAATCTACTTAATTAATTTTGCATTTTTCTTCGTCTTTTCCCTACCTAGAGTGCACCCGAATGAGGCCGCAGCAGCGCATATTGCTTCTACCTGTTCCGCTAAGGTAAGAGAACTGCACGTCAGGTCCTTTGCAGGTCCTTCAAGAAGAACATAGAAGAGGATCCCGGCTGTGCGATCAAGTGGATGAGACTAGTTATGTTTTTATTATTTTTTACCCTCAATGGACATACTTCGCATTCTCTATTAAGAATGCTATTATTTTCCATTATAACTTTTATAATGGAAAATAAAATCTACAGAACACCGAACTGCAGTGAAGAAGTCCGGGTTCGGGTCTGGGTACCACATTCAGTTTTTTATCACACGCGTGCAAAATGCATTGCATCCGCGCGATAAAAACGGAACAACTGAACGCGAATGCAGTCAAAACTGAATGACTGCCAGCGAACTCGCTCAGTTTTAACTGAACACAGATGCAACGCATCCAGACCTAATCCGGACACTAGGGCTGCAGCTAACGATTATTTGAATAATCGATTAGTTGCCGATTAATTTCTACGATTAATCGATTAATCGGAAAAAACGACAAAATTACCAAACAGAGAGGTTTATATGATCTTACTTGAAAAATTATGTTCAAAGGCCATATTAAAACAAATTGTGGACGACACTATTATGGGGGATCTGTGGACGGCGTAGTTATGGAGAGGGGGATCTGTGGACGGCGTAGTTATGGAGAGGGGGATCTGTGGACGGCGTAGTTATGGAGAGGGGGATCTGTGGACGGCGTAGTTATGGAGAGGGGGATCTGTGGACGGCGTAGTTATGGAGAGGGGGATCTGTGGACGGCGTAGTTATGGAGAGGGGGATCTGTGCACTGTTATGGGCATAACAGTGCACAGATCCCTTTCCTCATAACAGTGCACAGATCCCTTTCCTCATAACAGTGCACAGATCCCTTTCCTCATAACAGTGCACAGATCCCTTTCCTCATAACAGTGCACAGATCCCTTTCCTCATAACAGTGCACAGATCCCTTTCCTCATAACAGTGCACAGATCCCTTTCCTCATAACAGTGCACAGATCCCTTTCCTCATAACAGTGCACAGATCCCTTTCCTCATAACAGTGCACAGATCCCTTTCCTCATAACAGTGCACAGATCCCTTTCCTCATAACAGTGCACAGATCCCTTTCCTCATAACAGTGCACAGATCCCTTTCCTCATAACAGTGCACAGATCCCTTTCCTCATAACAGTGCACAGATCCCTTTCCTCATAACAGTGCACAGATCCCTTTCCTCATAACAGTGCACAGATCCCTTTCCTCATAACAGTGCACAGATCCCTTTCCTCATAACAGTGCACAGATCCCTTTCCTCATAACAGTGCACAGATCCCTTTCCTCATAACAGTGCACAGATCCCTTTCCTCATAACAGTGCACAGATCCCTTTCCTCATAACAGTGCACAGATCCCTTTCCTCATAACAGTGCACAGATCCCTTTCCTCATAACAGTGCACAGATCCCTTCCATAACAGTGCACAGATCCCTTTCCTCATAACAGTGCACAGATCCCTTCCTCATAACAGTGCACAGATCCCTTTCCTCATAACAGTGCACAGATCCCTTTCCTCATAACAGTGCACAGATCCCTTTCCTCATAACAGTGCACAGATCCCTTTCCTCATAACAGTGCACAGATCCCTTTCCTCATAACAGTGCACAGATCCCTTTCCTCATAACAGTGCACAGATCCCTTTCCTCATAACAGTGCACAGATCCCTTTCCTCATAACAGTGCACAGATCCCTTTCCTCATAACAGTGCACAGATCCCTTTCCTCATAACAGTGCACAGATCCCTTTCCTCATAACAGTGCACAGATCCCTTTCCTCATAACAGTGCACAGATCCCTTTCCTCATAACAGTGCACAGATCCCTTTCCTCATAACAGTGCACAGATCCCTTTCCTCATAACAGTGCACAGATCCCTTTCCTCATAACAGTGCACAGATCCCTTTCCTCATAACAGTGCACAGATCCCTTTCCTCATAACAGTGCACAGATCCCTTTCTCATAACAGTGCACAGATCCCTTTCCTCATAACAGTGCACAGATCCCTTTCCTCATAACAGTGCACAGATCCCTTTCCTCATAACAGTGCACAGATCCCTTTCCTCATAACAGTGCACAGATCCCTTCCTCATAACAGTGCACAGATCCCTTTCCTCATAACAGTGCACAGATCCCTTTCCTCATAACAGTGCACAGATCCCTTTCCTCATAACAGTGCACAGATCCCTTTCCTCATAACAGTGCACAGATCCCTTTCCTCATAACAGTGCACAGATCCCTTTCCTCATAACAGTGCACAGATCCCTTTCCTCATAACAGTGCACAGATCCCTTTCCTCATAACAGTGCACAGATCCCTTCCTCATAACAGTGCACAGATCCCTTTCCTCATAACAGTGCACAGATCCCTTTCCTCATAACAGTGCACAGATCCCTTTCCTCATAACAGTGCACAGATCCCTTTCCTCATAACAGTGCACAGATCCCTTTCCTCATAACAGTGCACAGATCCCTTTCCTCATAACAGTGCACAGATCCCTTTCCTCATAACAGTGCACAGATCCCTTTCCTCATAACAGTGCACAGATCCCTTTCCTCATAACAGTGCACAGATCCCTTTCCTCATAACAGTGCACAGATCCCTTTCCTAACAGTGCACAGATCCCTTTCCTCATAACAGTGCACAGATCCCTTTCCTCATAACAGTGCACAGATCCCTTTCCTCATAACAGTGCACAGATCCCTTTCCTCATAACAGTGCACAGATCCCTTTCCTCATAACAGTGCACAGATCCCTTTCCTCATAACAGTGCACAGACCCCCCTCCCCATAGCAGTGCCATAGACAGATCCTCCCCCCCTTCCCATAGCAGTGCCATAGACAGATTCCCCCTTCCCCCTAACAGCCCCGGCCCCGATGCTTGCATCTTTATTTTACCTTTTTACAATGACGCTCCCGCTCCTGTAACAGCCAGGCAGAGCGGACGGCGGCGTAACGTCACTCAATCACGTGACGCGCCTGCTCCGCCCACTTCATGAATGAAGGAGGCGGAGCAGGCGTGTCACGTGAGTGAGTGACGTTACGCCGCCGTCCGCTCTGCCTGGCTGTTACAGGAGCGGGAGCGTCATTGTAAAAAGGTAAAATAAAGATGCAGCGACCGCCCGCCCGAATAGCAACGAATCGGCGATTATTCGATAACTGGATTCGTCGACAACGAATCCAGTTATCGAATATAATCGATTACATCGATTAATCGTTGCAGCCCTACCGGACACGCTCATCTGCAAGGGGCCTAGGTATGATCTCCACCGTGGGAGCTCTGTGTTACTCCCTTTAAGCTCACAACATGCCTGTAAGTGCACATAAAGAACATATAACGCTCCAGATTTGTACCTTCATCTTACCTCATCACGAGCAACCAAAGTAATAAAAGCACCTTGCTTGAAACATTCAATTGCAACACATTTGCCAATACCACTGGACCCACCGGTCACCTATTTTGGAGAAAGAAAAGGGCGGTTAACTACCGTATACAATATGCAAAATGACAGTCAAGCACATTAGGTGCCATTCATCAAAACTAGTTCAAAATGTGGAGTGCCTCATAGCGACCGGGAATTAGATACAGGGCTGGCGACTGTGGATACTCAGGGGTATATTCCCACATACAGGTTTTGATCAGGTTTTTTTTTTTAATTCAGTTTTTGAAGTCAAAAGTCAGGTTTAGAAATAAAAAAAGGACACAAACTAATTCTACTCTTTTTTTGACCCACTCCTGCTTTTGGCTTCAAAAACTGCATAAAAAAAACAAAAAACAAAACACCGAACGTGTGAATTTAACCTTATTCATCTGACACTGTCCGGGTCCAACTCTTTTCTATGGTATGCAAATGCCTGTAGGGAAATTATTGCCTATACGGTTCCATATTGGCTCCAAAGAGAACCTCAAAATCAAATTTAACAAGCAATACCTGAGAAACCTGAGCCGGTCGTCACGAAACATGAATCCTTGTATGTAAATTTTCGCAATTTATTTATTTTTTCCCCTTCTTTCACTTGTCCAAATTATCATTGCAGCCTATGATTCTAGGGAGCCTGCAGGCCTCCACAGGATCTACTGCTGTGATTGCTTCAGTCCCTCTGAAGGACCTGAGGCAATCACAAGGAACAAACTGCTCCCCCATGATTGCTGCGTGGGAGAACAGTTCAGCTCTCCTGGGGAATACTGCCACAATTGACCACGGCATTTAAGGAGTTAAATTTCCATGATCGGCGTTCACAGCAGCTTGAATAGTACATGACTGCCATGATGTGGTATTCCAAGCCAAATGGGACCAAAGTCACGTGTGACTGGCTGCAGCGGTCAAGGGACCAAGACGCCTCCTGGTCTTGAAGGTACTGGAAGCAGCCAAGAATGGAGCAGAGGCGGAAGCGCGGACAGATGGGTGGGGTACACTTTTTTTTGGTATGGATGCTAATTGGGGACAGATACCATTCAGTTTCATCCACCAAGCCCATGCACCAGAGTCTTCCATTTGGAAATCTTCCTGAAGCCTTTGGCGCAAACTGCAATGCTGAAAAAGTCTCATTTCATGTGGAACTGTCTAACTAGACAAATGTTACTAGTTAAAGGGGTATTACAGGTTTTAGATACTAAAACACGGTGTCAGACACGATTTGTGGGGGGTCTGACACCGGGGACCCCCGCCGATCAGCAGTAGCACTGCAACCTCCTCTCTGCTTTTCCTAGGCCAAGTGACAACACATTCATCGATCACATGGCCTATGTTCCTAGGAGCAGCTCAATTAAGTGAATGGGCTGAGTACAATGTACGGCGCTGTGCTCGGTGAGCACTGAGAATGCCGCAGCACTTACTGGAGGAGGAGCAGCCTGAGCACAAAATAAAAAATTGGACTGCACTCCAGACGGTTCCTTGTAGTAAAACGAGTGAAGTTTATTCACACATGTGATGGCAGCAAAAAAGCGACGTTTCGGCTCAACATGAGCCTTTCTCAAGCATTGATACAAGTGTTACAAACCAACATATATAAGTGAACCAATCAAATCATTAAACATATCCACATAATTGATACTTAGTACAAAACTGTGTATAATTTCATATATAAGTTAAAAAGGGACATATCCCAGTGATCATGGATAAAGTGACTAGTGCTATCAGAAAAACAAATATATAATAAGGCTGGCTGTTGCATATAAATACATTTAAAGCCATAAATATGGCCAGCTATTCTTAATATTTTCACTAGATTTATTAATCCATTGATTGTGCACATGTGTTACGGGGTACAATGATGAGCTTCTACCTGGCGGAATGATGTAGACCACATATGCCATCGTGTTGCTGAGCGCGTCTCTCGGGAGTCATTGCGCATGTCTGGATCGCATACTTGTCATCACTAAGCGTCCTCGCAACTCCAGCTGATTTCCATGCCGTCCGTTCCTTGTTACGTAGCAGACGCACATTGATGACTCGTATCAACTCACGCTAGCTATCCATAATGAAAGGAGCGCATGCGTGCTCGCATGTTTGAGACTATGTCTCCATCTTTATAAAGGGAATTTGGCCAGTATATGTTCTCTTTACTGAATTAAAGTTCCTGCATTTATTATCAGGTCACAGTGGATGGTTTCCACTCAATTCAGCCACGGAGATCGTTCCCACTTTTCCAAGTCGGAAAACTATCCCCTACACTGAGACCCAATGCTGTGAGCACGTCAGTGCCCCCAGCATCATGGGTCGCATACAGGCTGCAACTCGTGACCAAGAGGGTTCTCCTCAAAACTATATATTATAGGCAGTCAAAATGGCCAATCCATATATTCCCATGCCTTGTATGCGATCGAGACATGAAAAGCAGTCTCAGAGAGAAGAGCACAAACAATTATATCATCAAATGGAAAAAAGATATAAATATATATACACTGCGGAACATTGTGGGCTCCGCATCCACCATCAAGGCTCATCATTGCTCTTCCATTTCTTTCCCCGGAATCCCAGTGGATCTGTAACAATACACAAAATTAGTGATAATAGTGACACTCAAAAAAAACATTAACTTTGTTTTACTGATTTTTGTTAATTTTATAATCTTTCATTTTTTTATATATATTTTTTTATCAATGAACTTATCTTCAGTAAGAGAATACTCGACACAATCTAAACAACAGCGTATCTTAGGCAACCTAACGGTTTAAATATTGATTATAGACATGGAGGTGGGCTGTGAGGAAATAAGTTTGCCTAAGATACGCTGTTTAGATTGTGTCGAGTATTCTCTTACTGAAGATAAGTTCATTGATAAAAAAAAAATATATAAAAAAAAATGAAAAAGATTATAAAATTAACAAAAATCAGTAAAACAAAGTTAATGTTTTTTTTGAGTGTCACTATTATCACTAATTTTGTGTATTGTTACAGATCCACTGGGATTCCGGGGAAAGAAATGGAAGAGCAATGATGAGCCTTGATGGTGGATGAGGAGCCCACAATGTTCCGCAGTGTATATATATTTATATATTTTTTCCATTTGATGATATACCGTATTTTTCGCCGTATAAGACGCACTTTTTCTTCCCCCAAAATGGGGGGAAAATGACCCTGCGTCTTATACGGCGAATGCAGTCAGTTTTACATCGCTGGCAGCGATGTAAAGCGAGCGAGGACTCTGGGAGGGACTGGGAGGAGGAGCTGGGGCCGGCAATAGCGGCGGGGCGGTGCAGTCACTGTACTAAAGGCCCGCCCCGCCGCTCCGGTGTACTAATAAAATATGTCATATTCAATTAATGGTTAATAAATATGCCCCTTTATGCCTAATAGTACCTTAAATCCTAAGCGCATCCGTACAATGCAGGCCGGGCGGGCGGCAGCGTAACTCCCTGATGTCACGTGCCTGCGCCGCCTACTTTATGAATGAAGCAGGCGGCGCAGGCAAGTGACGTCAGTGAGTGACGAGCCGCGCCGGCTGCCCGGCCTGCCGGCATTTTACTGAAGCGCTTAGGATTTAAGGTACTATTAGGAATAAAGATGCATATTTAATAACCATTAATTAAATCAGACATATTATATTAGTATACTGGAGCGGCGGGGGATCTGTGGATGGCACAGTTATGGGCTGGGAGGGTCTGTGGATGACACATGTATAACAGTGCCAGCCACAGATCCCCCCCCATAACAGTGTCCGTCATCCACAGTTGCCCCCATAACAGTGTCCGTCATCCACAGATCCCCCCATAACAGTGTCCGTCATCCACAGATCCCCCCATAACAGTGTCCGTCATCCACAGATCCCCCCATAACAGTGTCCGTCATCCACAGATCCCCCCATAACAGTGTCCGTCATCCACAGATCCCCCCATAACAGTGTCCGTCATCCACAGATCCCCCCATAACAGTGTCCGTCATCCACAGATCCCCCCATAACAGTGTCCGTCATCCACAGATCCCCCCATAACAGTGTCCGTCATCCACAGATCCCCCCATAACAGTGTCCGTCATCCACAGATCCCCCCATAACAGTGTCCGTCATCCACAGATCCCCAGTAATAGTGCCATCCACAGACCACCTAGTTCCAAACCCACAGCACACCTTTTGGTTAAAAATATTTTTTTTCTTATTTTCCTCCCCAAAAACCTAGGTGCGTCTTATACGCCGGTGCGTCTTATACGCCGGTGCGTCTTATACGGCGAAAAATACGGTAATTGTTTGTGCTCTTCTCTCTGAGACTGCTTTTCATGTCTCGATCGCATACAAGGCATGGGAATATATGGATTGGCCATTTTGACTGCCTATAATATATAGTTTTGAGGAGAACCCTCTTGGTCACGAGTTGCAGCCTGTATGCGACCCATGATGCTGGGGGCACTGACGTGCTCACAGCATTGGGTCTCAGTGTAGGGGATAGTTTTCCGACTTGGAAAAGTGGGAACGATCTCCGTGGCTGAATTGAGTGGAAACCATCCACTGTGACCTGATAATAAATGCAGGAACTTTAATTCAGTAAAGAGAACATATACTGGCCAAATTCCCTTTATAAAGATGGAGACATAGTCTCAAACATGCGAGCACGCATGCGCTCCTTTCATTATGGATAGCTAGCGTGAGTTGATACGAGTCATCAATGTGCGTCTGCTACGTAACAAGGAACGGACGGCATGGAAATCAGCTGGAGTTGCGAGGACGCTTAGTGATGACAAGTATGCGATCCAGACATGCGCAATGACTCCCGAGAGACGCGCTCAGCAACACGATGGCATATGTGGGCTACATCATTCCGCCAGGTAGAAGCT
This sequence comes from Bufo gargarizans, assembly GCF_014858855.1. Taxonomy (NCBI): domain Eukaryota; kingdom Metazoa; phylum Chordata; class Amphibia; order Anura; family Bufonidae; genus Bufo; species Bufo gargarizans. The sequence goes on from NC_058084.1 coordinate 308,317,232, forward strand.
CATCATTGTACCCCGTAACACATGTGCACAATCAATGGATTAATAAATCTAGTGAAAATATTAAGAATAGCTGGCCATATTTATGGCTTTAAATGTATTTATATGCAACAGCCAGCCTTATTATATATTTGTTTTTCTGATAGCACTAGTCACTTTATCCATGATCACTGGGATATGTCCCTTTTTAACTTATATATGAAATTATACACAGTTTTGTACTAAGTATCAATTATGTGGATATGTTTAATGATTTGATTGGTTCACCTATATATGTTGGTTTGTAACACTTGTATCAATGCTTGAGAAAGGCTCATGTTGAGCCGAAACGTCGCTTTTTTGCTGCCATCACATGTGTGAATAAACTTCACTCGTTTTACTACAAGGAACCGTCTGGAGTGCAGTCCAATTTTTTATCATATTGAAGGGGGTAAGATCCAGTTGCCGTACTTGGACTTTGCACCCACTAGCTCTTGCTTTAAAAGGTGGTGCTGTCAGTTATTTAAAAATCAATATACTGTACCAGCTATTATATAGATTTTTATTTTAATTTTTTTACTGTATTGGGGCCCTGCATGGATCGAACCTGGGCCTGTCTAACCTATTTAACTGGATGTGAAAATAACGCATTTGAAACCGCGGTTACGTCTACACTATACATAAAATAAATGATATAAAAGCGCTTTTTATGATATGCCAATGAGGCTCCACGGTGCCTAGAGGGGCGTTTTTTTCCTTCTGCCCAGCGACACCTCCCTGCAGTGCCCAAGAACGCCTCCTGATCCTCAAATAACCTCCCACAGCCCGGGCAAACCGTTCCGCCCCCTCCCCACGTCATAGTCTACCTTCTAGAAATGCCCCATCCTTCTTCCTGTCGGTGGCCAGAAAACTTGCGCAGGCGCAGTAACGCCTGCGCGATCATCAACCTCCTGAGGGCAACAGCCTCAAAAGTCTCACTGGGCATGCGCTGAGCCTAGTGATGTGACCTGAGCGCTGTTGCCCTCAGGAGGTTGATGATCGCGCAGGCAGCAGGCGGTACTGCGCCTGCGCGGGTTTTCTGGCCGCCGACAGGAAGGACGGGGCATTTCTAGAAGGTAGACTATGACGTGCGGAGGACTGCTGGAAATAAGGTACTTAAGTGAACATAGCGATGGTGACAGCTTAAAATGGTAAAAGCAGGTGACAGATTCCCTTTAACGTGTCTCTACTCAGTCTGATATTATCGGATCAGCGCTGACAGCGTCAGACTATGTAGGAACACACCTTACTGACCCAGTTTTCAATGTATTCACAGACTGCCAGTAGGAGTAACTGAGGAACGATACAGTTCTAAGGGTACTTTCACACTAGCGATTTTCTGTTCCGGTGTTGTGTTCCGTCCTAGGGGCTCTATACCAGAAAAAATTAGATTCATTTTATCCTAATGCATTCTGAATGGATGGAGAACATTCTGTTCAGGACGCATCAGTTCAGTTCCCCTTACGTTTTTTGGCTGGAGAAAATACCACAGCATGCTGCAGTTCTCTCCGGCCAAAAATCCTGAACACTTGCCAGAATGCCAGATCCGGCATTAATTTCTATTAAAATGTATTAACGCCGGATCCGGCATTAAGTGTTGCAGCAAAACGGATCCGGTTTTCCGATCAGGACATGCACAGACCTTTAAAAATGCAAAAAAATAAAATAAAAAAAATACCAGATCCGTTTTTTCCAGATGACACCGGAGAGACGGTATTTCAATGCATTTGTCAGACAGATCCACATCCAGATTGGTCTGACAAATGCCATCAGTTTGCGTCCAGACTGCCAGATCCATCGCCCGAACTGCCTGCAGAGACCATTTCCATGTAAGTATTCACTAAAACAGGTCAGGCGTAGTGACTGCTCCATTACTGCCCACAACAGTAAGGAAGGAAATGAAGCCATCATCGGCTAGGCAGTAGACTACTACTCCCCTCAGGCTCTGCACTACTTTGTATAACGTTATACTCTATGTACCATCATGGCACCCACAGCTCGGCCTGCACTCACCACAACATGGGCACCTGCCAGCTTCAGGGGTTTGGGACTGATGAGCGGAGACACCATGTACAGCAGCAGTACAAACGCCACTAAGAAGGCGGCGGCCAGCAGCAGCATGACTGACTGCGTGAGGGAGTCCAGCCTGAAGAAAGGCGGGCACACGGACAGAGGAAACAGCAGCCTCACAGGGAAGCAATGAAAGGTGCCAGTCAAGGGGCTGCGCTCCGGCGAGACTGGAAGCTGGTGACAGCGTGCACCCCGAGCAGAGTCCCGCACAGGCCCCGCCCACAGCACCCTTCTTCCTGTTTATATTCTCCACAGGAAAGAGGGCTCTGTGCACTCCCAAGCTTCTGGGAGATCGTATGTCGCCCTCCAGTGGCGGATCACTGCAAATGTACATCAAAACAGTAAGGGGTTAGGCCTAGTGCACACTTTCGATTTCCATCAGTGATTGAGAGCAAAAGGCCTCATGCACATGAACGTATTTTCTTTCCGTGTCCATTCCGGTGGTTTTTTTTCAGATTGTATACGGAACCATTCATTTCAATGAGTCCTCAAAAAAATCTGAAGTTACTCAGTGTGCATTCTGTTTCAGTATGGTTACATGCACACGACCGAATGGGTTTTGCGTTTTTTGCGGTCTGCAAAAAAAACATGATATCCGTATGCCATCCTTTTTTTTTTTTTTTTGTGGATCCATTGTAACCATGCCTAAAACTGTTCTATTTTTTTGGGCTGGGCTATGGAATGGACATACTGAAAAAAACAAAAACGGAACGGACACGAAAACAACGTTCGTGTGCATGTAGCCTATGTCTGTATTTCAGTTCTGCAAAAATTTAGAACATGTCCTATTATTGTCCACATTACGGACAAGGATAGGACTGTTCTATCAGGGGCCAGCTTTTCCGTTCCGCAAAATACGAAATGCACACGGACGTCATCCGTATTTTTTGCGGCCCGCAAAATGCATACAGTCATGTGCATGAGGCCAAAACTAGGAGTGGAGGCTTCACACACATAAGGTATAAGGCCGAATGCACATGTCCGTGTTCCACGGCCGTGAGCGGTCCGTGGTATCCCGGGCCTGGCATCCTGCTGAGAGCAGGAGCGCACGGCGTCATTGGTTGCTATGACGCCGTGCGCTTCATGCCGCCGCTGCACTACAGTAATACACTTGTATGATCTATAAGAGTGTATTACTGTAGTGCAGCGGCGGAATAAAGCACACGGCGTAATAGCAACCAATGACGCCGTGCGCTCCTGCTCTCAGCAGGATGCCAGGCCGGGTTACTACGGACAGCTCACGGCCGTGTGCAATCGCCCTTATACCTTATGTGTGTGAAGCCTGATTTTTAGAGACAGTCCCGGCCAATCTGTTATGTCCTGGGATGAAAATGGGCAGGGCTAACACAAATCCACACATAAGTAGGTGTTTCTGGGCGGGTTTGGGGCGTTTAGGGGCAGGGCATATATGCCCCAATTTTATCAATTGAAATGTTGTGCCTGGTTTTTACTCACAATCACTGATGGAAATTACTGACCAAACCCTAAAGTGTGAATGAGGCCTTATCTTGTAAAACCCATTTTGAAGAACTCGATAAGGCCTCATGCACACAACTGTATTTTTCATCCACGTGCTACCATTTTTTCTGGATAGTAAATTGGGGCGCATTTATTAAGCTCGTCTGTTTTTGACCATAAAATTAGGCGTATTTCATTTGGCTGTGTTTCTTTTGACGAGTATTTATTAAAAGTCGCAAATCAGTTGATGAGTTAGAAGAGGCGTATTACTATTAGGGCTCATGCACACGGCCGTGGCCGTATTGCGTCTCGTATACAGGGGGTCCGCAATACACGGGCATTGGCTGTGTGCACAACGCACCACAGATTGCGGACCCATTCACTTCAATGGGTCCGCAACCATGGAGATGCGGAACGGAGGCACGGCACGGATCGGAATCCCAATGGAAACATTACGGAGTGCTTCCGTGGTGTTTCTGGCAGTGGCTCCGCACCGCAAAAAAGTGGTGCATGCGGATTATGGACCCCATTCAAGTGGATGGGTCCGCGATCCGTATGCGGCTGCCCCACAGTCGTGCCCGTGCATTGCGGACTGCATGAGCCCTTAGTCCGACCTCTGGTGGTTATTTATCAATTAGACAGGTCTAATTTTTTTGCGCACACAAAAAGTTGGATCATTGAGGAGAAAAGTCTCATGTCTCACGGAAAGTGTGACTGTTAATGAAAAAAAAAAGAAGTCGTACTTCACCATTGAAAACAGACGAAGAAAGGTAGGCCAGCTCTGGGATGGAGTAGAAATTAAACTGTTTGCAAAAAAAAAAAGGCGCACCTACATCAATAGGTCCCAAAAAATCACAAAATTAAGGCTACTTTCACATCTGCGTTTTTCTTTTCCGGTATTGAGATCTGGCAGAGGATCTCAATACTGGAGAAAAACGCTTCCATTTTGTCCCTATTCATTGTCAATGGGGACAAAACTGAACTGAAGGGAATGGAGTGTACCAGAATGCATTCTGTTCCGTTTGGTTGTATTCCCATACCTGACAGAAAAACGCTGCAAGCGGCCATATGCGGGCCGCAATACGGCCCCAGGCTCACAACGTTCGTGTGCAAGAGGCCTTACAATGGTTTCAGTGATGGATCCGTCATGGCTATTTTAGAGATAATACAACCAGATCCGTTCAGAACGGATGCAGACGGTTGTATTATCATAACAGAAACGTTTTTGCTGATCCATGACGGATCAGGCAAAAATGCAAGTGTGAAACTAGCCTTAGAAAACTGAATTAGGGTACTTTCACACTAGCGTTATTCTTTTCCGGCACTGAGTTCCGTCCTAGGGGCTTTGATCAGTTTTATCCCTATGCATTCTGAATGGAGAGCATTCCGTTCAGGATGCATCAGGATGTCTTCAGTTCAGTCTTTTTGACTTTTCAGGACGGAGAAAATACCGCAGCATGCTGCGGTTTTATCTCCGTCCAAAATTCCGAAACACTTGCCATTGAAATGCATTAATGCCGGATCCGGCCCCGAGTGTTCTGGAAAAACAGATCAGTTTTTGCGGTCTGCGCATGCTCAGACTGCAAAATATATGAAAAATAAATAAATGCCAGATCCGTTTTTTCCGGATGACACCGGAGAGACGGATCCGGCATTTCAATGCATTTGTCATATGGATCAGGATCCTGATCCGTCTGACAAATGTCGTCAGTTTGCATATGGAATCCTCTGCCACAAGTGTGAAAGTACTTTTAGTGTAAAAAATAGTATAAAATAGGCGAAAAACAGCCTCCAAAACAGGCACAATTTCATTAGTAAAAGCAACCAAGGGCTCACGCACACAAACATATTTTTTCCATGTCCAAAGACTTTGGAGCACATTTATCATGAAGATTTGCGCCTGTTTTGGGCAAACATTTTAATGTAGTCGCATTTGATTATTATGTTTGCGCCTTGTCTAAGATTTTACATGGTATTTTCCGTCTGTTTTGCAGATAGGTCTACGGCCTCTTGCACACGACCGTATGTATTTTGCGGTCCGCAGAAAAATACGGATGACATCCATGTGCATTCCGCATTTTGCGGAACGGAATAGCTGCCCCTTCATAGAACAGTACTATTCTTGTCTGTAATGTGGACAATAATGGGACATGTTCTATCCTTTGCGGAACGAAAACACGGACATACGGAAACGGAATGCACTTCCGTTTTTTTTGTGACCCCATTGAAGTGAATGGTTCCGCATACAGTCCGCAAAAAAACCAGAACAGACACAGAAAGAAACTACATTCGTGTGCAAGAGGCCTAAGTCTGGGTTCACACTTGAGCGTTTTACAGCGCGTTCAAACGCGCTGTAAAACGCTCAACACATGAAAACCAATGCTTCCCTATGGCCCTGGTTCTCACTTGAGCGTTTTACAGCGCGTTTGAACGCACTAAAAAACGCCCTACGCTCAAAAAAGTTCTTGAGCTTCTTTGGGGCGTTTTGTCGCGCGTTTGCGGCCATAGGATTGCATAGGAATGCGCAAATATGTTCCTTTGCGCGTTTGTGACCAGAAAAACGCGCGTACGAACGCGTGTTTGGCACATAGCAACAGGCAATAAAAGGCCACACCCTAGTGAGAGGCAAATGTCTAGCCTGACCAAGATGCAACAATTGCCGCAATTGGTCGCCTTCTGGAGAATTCCATGACTGCAAACAATCCACTCTCCCAACACACATGAAATTTCCCACCTGCATTTCTCTCTGATTAGACACCTTTCATATAGACAGGGCTGTATTTTCATTGGACAACACTGCTGTCAATCACACAAAAACGCGCGTTAAACGTGCATATCAAATACTCTCAAGTGTGAACCCAGCCTAAGTGTTTTGTCTGAGGGATAGTGCAATTTATGTATTTGCGCCTTTTTTCACTGCCGGGGTCACATAGCATTATATTGATTTATGATGCTATGTAACCCTTAGGGCTCTTTCACACGAGCGGATGCCATGTGGGTAATCCACTGCATGAATGACAGCCAATCCCCGCACTGGACAGCAGAGACACGGAGCAGTAACATTGATAATGCTCCGTGCCTCTCTGTGACCTCTTTACTACAAAATCACATTGAGATAAAGTTGTCACCGTGATTTCGTAGTAAAGAGATCACAGAGAGGCACGGAGCATTATCAATCATGTTACTGCTCCGTGCCTCTGCAGTCAGGAACGGGGCTTGGCTGTCTTTCACGGAGCGGATGCCACGCACGGCATCCGCTCGTGTGAAACAGCCCTTAGAGTTCTGGAATGTATTGGATAACACTGGCAGCATTATGTCAGTGTCATCTACGGTAATACATTCCAGAACGGGAAGGGTTTAGCATCATAAATCAATATAATGCTATGTGACCCCGGCAGTGCTGGGAGGTCAGGCCGGGAGCTGCAGGGGCTCTAAGGCTGGCTCTACATGACGACTTTGGTATTACAAGTAATCTAAATTTCTGCAACAACAGTTGCCAAAAATCCAGCACTGAATTTTGGGCAACTGTCAGGTAATGACAACTCATGGGTCACAACAAAACCCCATTAACATTCATTATAAAAGGCTGCAGTGCTACACAACGATCTTTGGTTGTGTGTCGTGTGTCGCAACAGAAGTCGCAACGTAGCCGAGTCAAAAAAATAAGCTCATTCGTTGTGCTCTGTCAGGGCATGTTCACACGGTGCATTTTTTTGCACAGCTTTCCATAACGATTATGCACTTAAAGGGTTTCTGTCAGCAGGAACATGGTTATTAACCTGGCTGACATTAGTGATGTACTAATGTCAGCTGAACATAACTATATTATTGTCATCTCACTGTCTGCCGCCATTCTTGAGAAAAAAAGAACTTTTATAATATGCAAATGAGCCTCTAGGAGCAGGGGGGCGTTGCTCCTAGAGGCTCCGTTCTCCCACCTCTGGCCACGCCCTGCTACACTTGATTGACAGGGCCAGCCTGCGCCGCCCCGTTTAGTATTCGGCACAGGCGCAGTGAGTGAAGGACGCTCGCCGGCTTCACTCATTGCGCCTGTGCCGAACACTAAACAGGGCGGCACAGGTGCGAAATTTCCACGGCAGACAGGGCCGGCAAGAGGAGACCAATGGTGCCTGGCCCTGTCAATCAAGTGTAGCAGGGCGTGGCCAGGGGTGGGAGAACGACGCCTCTAGGAGCAGGAGCAACGCCCCCCTGCTTTTTCTCAAGAACGGCGGCACGCAGTGAGGTGGCACTAATATAGTTATGTTCAGCTGACATTAGTACATCACTAATGTCAGCCAGGTTAATAACCATTTTCCTGCTGACAGAAACCCTTAAAGGCTACTTTCACACCTGCGTTTAGGTGCGGATCCGTCTGGTATCTGCACAGACGGATCCGCACCTATAATGCAAACGCTTAGATCCGTTCAGAACGGATCCGTTTGCATTACCATGAACAAAAAAAATGATAATGTTCATGATAATGCAAACGGATCCGTCCAGACTTTACATTGAAAGTCAATGGGGGACGGATCCGTTTGAAAATTTAGCCATACTGTGTCAACTTCAAACGGATCCGCCCCCATTGACTTACATTGTAATTCTGGACGGATCCGTTTCCCTTCACACGGCCAGGCGGACACCCGAACGCTGCAAGCAGCGTTCGGGTGTCCGCTTGCTGAGCGGAGCAGAGGCTGAACGCTGCCAGACTGATGCATTCTGAGCGGATCCGCGTCCACTCAGAATGCATAAGGCTGGGTTCACACCTGAGCGTTTTACAGCGCGTTCCTACGCGCTGTAAAACGCTCAACAAGGAGAAACCAATGATTCCCTATGGGAATGGTTCACACTTGGGCGTTTTACAGCGCGTACGATCGCGCTGTAAAACGCCCGACGCTCCAAAAAGTACATGAGCGACTTTTGGGGCGTTTGTGGCCATAGGACACTGTAGTGAATCACACAAACGCGCGTCAAACGCGCGTTTACTATTACAAAAACGCGCATAAAAATGCGCGTCAAAAACGGGCTGGACGGATCCGTTCGGGGCCGCTTGTGAGAGCCTTCAAACGGAACTCACAAGCGGAGCCCCGAATGCAAGTGTGAAAGTAGCCTAAATTTTTGGATGATTTCTGCATGATTCTTTTTTTTAACCGAATCAAGAAGGGATATGTGGTTTATTAGCACAGAAGCTGCAGCAGGGGGAGGTGCCACTAATCAAACGTGCCTATCCCTATGTCTGGTAACAGTGGCAAAAGAAACTGGATTTTTGCGTGCAGATCCCAACTATTTTGCTGGTATTTGTATGGCCCGCCATAGTTTTTTAGCAGATCCCTCCCTCGACCTAAGGCCTCATGCACACGACCGTATGTATTTTGTGGTCTGCAAAAAAACGGATCTGGAAAAGATACGGATGACATCCGTGTGACTTCCGTATTTTGTGGAAAGGAACAGTACTATCTTTGTCCGTAATGCTGACAATAATAGGACATGTTCTATTTTTTGGCGGAAAGGAAATACGGAAACAAAATGCATACAGAGTACCTTCCGTTTATTTTATTTTTTTGCAGACCCATTGAAATGAATGGTTCCGTATACGGTCCGCAAAAAATTGGAACGGACACAGAAAGAAAATACGTTTGTCTGCATGAGGCCTAAGGGCTCATGCACACAGCCATTGCCCGGCCCTGCCAGTATTGCGGCCAGCACGCAGCAGGTTCGCAATATGGGGGCACCGGCCAAATGCTCACACATTCAAGTTGAATGGGTCTGGATCCGTCTGTAGAATCCGCACCGATGTTGCCCGTGCATTGGGGACCCTAAGGCCTCTTTCACACGAGCGTGACGTATTGGCTCCGGATTCGTTCAGTGAAACTGCCACCATTTTGCAAACAAGTTCAGTCAGTTTTGTCTGCGATTGCGTTCAGTTTTTTCCGCGCGGGTGCAATGCGTTTTAATAAAATACTGAAGGTTTACAAACATCTCTTAGCAACCCTCAGTGAAAAATGCATTGCATCCGCACCTGCTTCCGGATGCAATGCGTTTTTCACTGAAGCCCCATTCACTTCTATGGGGCCAGGGCTGCGTGAAAAACACAGAATATAGAACATGCAGCGTTTTCCACGCAACGCAGAACTGATGCATGAAAAACAACGCTCATGTACACAGACCCATTGAAATGAATGGGTCAGAATTCAGTGTGGGTGCTATGCGTTCATGTCACGCAATGCACCAGCGTGGAAAACTCACTCGTGTGAAAGGGGCCTAAGGCGTCTCGCGGGTGAGGGCCGGATAGGATGCGGGTTTGTTAAGGGTGTGTTGTGTTCTTCCGTTTTTTTTTTTTTCCACGCAAGTGCAATGCGTTTTGATAAAAAAATTTAATGTGGTACCCAGACCCAAACCAGGACTTCTTCACTGAAGTTTGGGTTCGGTGTTCTGTAGATTTTATTATTTTCCATTATGACATGGTTATAATGGAAAATAGTAGCATTCTTTAATACAGAATGCTAAGCCTGTCACCAATCTCTTTTTATATCTTTGTGCAAAGTTTCATTCCCCCGCAGTAAGCATGCAAGTGGTCATTGGATCCGCCCAAAAAAAACTGAAGTACTATTCTATCAGGGGCCAGCTGTTCCGTTCCGCAAAAAACAGAATGCACACGGACGTCATCTGTATTAATTGCGGATCAGTTTTTTGCGGACCGCAAAATACTGAAAAAGCCATACGGTCGTGTGCAAGAGGCCTAAGACACACAAACTGATGGCTGGTTTACTGCGAGTAAGGCAAGTCAGCACAAAGATAAAAATGATAGATTTACCATCCCAACCATTACAGCAGTATAGATCATCAATATCAGCTCTGTTGGAGTCTGAAAACCAGGACCCCCGCCGATCAGCTGTTAGAAGAGGCCGGTGCTCCGTGAGCGTTACAGCCTCTTGCTAGGCCATGTGACCTCACCGTACATCAGTCCCATGGCCTAGTTGCAGTTCAGCCCCATTGAAGTGAATGAGACTGAGCTGCAATACCAAGCACTGCCACTATACAATGTAAGGCGCTGTGCTTAGAAAGGTCCCAGGAGCCAATCAAACAGCCGATCAGTGGAGAATAGGTCACCATTATCTTTTCCCGGATAACGCCTTTAAAGAGCCAGATATAATGCCCGATAGGGTTTAGGGCTTCTGCCCACAACTGTGTTTTTTGTCGACAGCCGATCCAGTTTTTGCGGGTCAGATGCAGGCCCTTTAATTTCAATTAGGGCCACAAACGATATGGACAGCACACCGTGTCCTGTCCGCATCCGTATTTCCATGCCACTGCCCTGCAAAAAATAAAATAAAAATAGAACATGTCCTATTCTTGTTTGTTTTGAGGACAAGGATAGCACAGTGGGCAGGACATACCATTCTACAAAATGCAGAACACATGGCCGGTATCTGTGTCTGTGTTTTGCAGATCTGCAATTTGCGGACCGCAAAAATGGCTACGGCTGTGTGCATGAGTCCTTACCCTGATGGGTAAAATGATACCTTATGTGTCTGTTTGTGTGGTTTTCAAAATATTTTACTTTTAGAGATATGTAAATTAGGTATTTAGTGCACTTGGGTGGCGGGCCTGAGTACCTTGCAGCACCAGAGTTCCTTTGTCCTTTTGCATGACTGACCATGTGCCTGTGTCATTGTCTACACTATTGGATCATGTGCAATGCATCGGACTCTTCTTCCCCTGTAGCACCGATAAATACTGTGCACAATCCAAAGACATCATCCTCCACCAGAACTAAGCCAAGTGTCTCATCTTCTAGGTGGAGGAGGATATCCTCATCTGTGCTGCTGAGGAAGCAGAGTGCAGTGCACTGCACATGTCCCGATAGCGTAGATAATGGCACAGGTGTGAGATTACAGGCCCTACCTGTAGGGGATGTGGGGGAGTAGCAAGAGATGCAGTAAGGGACTCGGGTTCGCAGTTTGGTGCACCTAAGACCTAGTGTATTTGGGAAAAGAGGCAGTGTGTCTTATAAAGCGAATAATAATGAGTACTTCTATTATGGAAGTGCTCATTCCCTTACGTCCTACCAGCAGCACAGATGGGGGTTAACTGCCCCCCGTGGACTGGTAGGACCGGCGGAATGTTTAATGAGCCCAAAGAATAAACCAATAAAAGAACTCCAGCTCCCTTAAAGGGAGGGGTTCATCCCCCAGCCCACCGTGTTTTTTTCTGTCCTTTGGACAGGTGGGCGCCGCCATGACCGGAAGTGACGCGGGCCTAGCCGCGGCGTCACTTCCGGTCCCTCGGCCGGCCGTTCGGTCCTGACTGCAGAAATTCAGGATAAAGTACCGGCCGGTTTTTTTCTTTCTCCAGGGGGGATGGAGGTGTGGTGGTGATCACCACTTATTCATTAACCTTCTCTTTTAGGGAAGGCTACAGCTGATGAATGGCAGTATCGTTAGGGGGAGGAATATTTTAACAAAGACCACTCCCCTGGGCGGAGCTACTCTATTTAAGCTCCCTGCTTCCATTCAGTCGGTCTCTGGCTGCGCTGCTCTTACAAGCAAGCTCCAGAGTCTCCTGCATTTCTGTGATATTTCTCTATCCAGACGGGATTTTTTTGCCTTTCAGAGCTTATTACTGACTCCTCTGGTTCGTGCTCCTAAAAATCATGGAGGGTTTTTCCCTTATTTCTTTTAGGATGTTTTGATTTTTTAATTGTTTTCCCTTTCTATTTTCAGCTATGGCCTCTCCCCAAGAGCCCAATCAGCTACGGAAAACAGCTACCAAGAGGAAACACCTGGCTTGCTATGACTGCAATACGCCTCTTGATGAGAGCTGCCCTTTCTCCAGGTGTGACAGTTGTCGTTCCACCACTGCTACTGAGCCTTCGATGCAGGACATGTACCAGTGGGCCAAAACTTATGTTGACGATTCCATTCAAGGGGTCGTACGTCTCCTTAATGAGAGGCTACCTGTTCCCTCCCAAGCTCCTATGGAGGTGAGCGGGGGCCCCGATAGGCCTTTACCCCTTTCTGTGGGGTCATCTTCTTCTGAGGAAGAAGAATCGACTTCTGGCTTTTTTCCACCGGAAAAGACTCAGAAGCTTCTGAGGTCCATCAGGTCGGGGGACCATGATGTTGACGTAGGGGAGTCTTCCGATCCCGCCTACCGGACCCAGCGGGTCTTTAGGGCAGATGAGACCCTTCTCTCTGTGATGCGCACAGAGTGGAAAAAGCCGGAAAAAGGCCCAGTCCTTACCAGGAAATTCAAACAAATGTTCCCAATGGCTAAACCCTTAGTGGAATCGTGGGGTTCCATTCCTAAGGTGGACATGGCAATTGCCAAGTTGTCCAGGCGCACTCTGGTTCCTGCAGACGATGGGTCTAGCCTGCAGGACCCTCTAGATAGAAGGACAGAGTGCACCCTTAGACGAGGTTACTCGGCTGCCGCCGCTTCCGCCTCAACTTCCATTGCTGCCACAGAGGTCTCGTCCTTCCTCAGAGCCAGGTTGAATCAGATCCAGACGGATGTCGACCAGAGTGTCTCTCGCGATGATATCCTCGCTGCCTTCAAGTCCGTCAATTTGGCCATGGACTTCCTATGTGACACAGCCCAACTTCAGTTAAAGTTGGCAGCCAAAACAATGGCTTTAGTATCTGCCGCTAGGAGACCTCTGTGGCTGAAACCTTGGAACGCAGATAATGCGTCCAAGTATAACCTCTGTGGGCTCCCCTTTGAACCTGGCCGTCTATTCGGATCTGAATTAGACACCATTATGGAGGGTCTTTCAGATAAAAAGGGGAAGAGTCTCCCCCAACAATCCTTTCGAGGCAGGGGTAGACAAGCCCGCGGGGGCCGGCCAGGACAGCAGGTTGGACGCAGAGATTGGGGGGGGCCGCCTAGAAAATTTTCTAGGCGCTCCCGTAAACCCACCAGGGAGGCAAAACAAACCTCCTGACTATGGGCCTCTCTGAGGCTCTTGGATAAGCCCTGCTATCCCTGTCGTTACACTTCTGGTTTTTCCCGTACCCCTTCTCCACCTCCCTCTAAGGGGGCGTCTTTTATCCAGACTCTTATGGGCCCAAGAAATCCCGCATCCTTGGGTCCAAAATATCGTTGCCATAGGCAATCTAATAGACCTTGTTTTTCTCCCCCCAGGAAGACTCATTGCTACTCGCAGTTTTTTGCCGGCCAGACAAAGAATCTTGGAGGTCTATGTTCAAGACTACCTTTCCAAGGGAACCCTGGAGGAGGTACCGGCAGGGGAGAAGGGTCTAGGGATTTATTCTCCAGTATACCTGGTTCCCAAGAAGACGGGAGATCTTCGGACGATCATAGATTGAATACTTCTCAATCCCTTTTTAAGGAGGACCAGATTCCACACGGAAACTATAAGGTCGGTCAGCCACCTCCTCAGCTCTGGGGAGGTGATGGCCATTCTGGACCTCAAGGCTGGGAAATTTTTCACGATCACGGTCCAGATACTAGGAGTAGGCAGACATCTCCAGTTTGCCGCCCCTCCCTTCGGAATCTCGTCTGCCCCCCTGACCTTCACCAAGGTCATAGTATCGGTAGTGGCAGCATTGAGACTCCAAGATCTGACCATTGTCCCTTACTTGGACATCTGGCCTCTACTTTCCCATCTTCTTCATGTCGCATTTTTTCTTCTGCTCCACCTAGGTTGGATTGTCAACTGGCTGAAGTCGAACGTGAGCCCTTCGACTTCTATCCGTCATCTAGGATTCTTAGTCGACTCTCTGGAGATGTCCCTCCAGTTGACACCAGAAAGAAGAATGCGGATACAGGACCTAGTAAGGGTCCCTTATGTACCACAACGAGTCTCCATATGGACCCTCATGAAGATGGTGGGGCTCGTGTCAGCGACTGTGGATGCAGTCCCTTGAGCTTTATAGCACCTCCGGCCCCTTTAGTCGGAGGTCTTAAACAAACGGAACGGCAGCCCCCTGGGGCTAGATTCCCTGTGCCCCCTATTCAACCAGTCCCAACTTTCCCCCACAGGGTGGTTTTATCTACCACAGGGGAAGTCTATGACCCAACCAGCTTGGCTCATATTGACCATGGACGCGTCCCTAGTAGGCTGGGACGCTCATATAGACGGGTCCCCAGTTCGGGGATCCTGGTCTCCTCAGGAGTGGCATCTTTTTTCAAATCTCCACGAGATGTGTGCTATCCGGCTAGCCCTCCTTCACTTCGCCCCTCAGATTCGGGGCAAAGCAGTGAAAGTCCCGTTAGACAACAGGACTGTCGTGCTTTATATAGACAAGCAGGGAGGCACAAGATTCTTACCCCTTCCGTCTGTGATCGGGGTAATTCTGCGGTGGCCAGAGCTGAACTTATCCCATCTATCCGCCACTCACATCTGAGGCTCCTTCAACGTCATCACGCACCGCCTAAATTGCGGCCTATCGACCATGGAATGGTCACTACATCCGGAGATCTTCAAATAGTTAGTCCTCAGATGGGGGATGCCATAGGAGTATCTCATGGCAACCGAGTTCAACGCCAAGGTACAGAGGCTTTGTTCCCTAGACAGGGAGGACAACCCCCTGGCGATAGGCGCTCTGACAACACCGTGGAGGTTCAGGCTGGCGTACATCTTCCCTCCCCTTTCCATGATTCCGAGGGTATTGATGAAAATCCGTCAGGATCAGGCCTCGGTAATAGCCATCATACCATTTTGGCCCAAGAGATCCTGGTTTTCCCAGCTCATTCAGATGAGTCGGGGACAATATTGGAGACTCCCCCCGGAGCAGACCCTGGTGTCATGGGACACGCATCTCTGCCCAGATCTGCACAGACTCAACCTGACAGCCTGGAGGTTGATCAGTCCCTTCCCAGAGTGGATGGGCTCTCTGAGTCGGTCCTGAGAACTTTATCGCATTCCAGAGCAGAGTCTACTAAAAAGGCCTACTCCCGGATCATGAGGATCTTCACCTCTTGGTGTAGCTCCAACCAGGTGGCGTTTGCAGATCCGCCCCTCGCAGCGATCTTACAGTTCCTTCAGGATGGGATGGACAGAGGTCTCGCCCCATCTACCCTAAAGGTCCAAGTGTTTGCCATCTCGGCCTGTCTTAACAGACCATATTCTCGGGACCCTCTCATCAAGCGCTTCCTTAAAGGAGCGGAAAGATTGAAGCCTACAATACTGAAACCCGTCCCTCAATGGGATTTGTCAGTTGTTCTCAGGGGGCTAGCATCCCCCCCCTTTGAACCCTTGGAGGAGGCAAGTTTTAAATTTTTAACACTTAAGATGGTCTTTCTTCTGGCCATAACTTCGGCCAAAAGAATTTCGGAGCTACAAGCTTTCTCCGCGTTATACCCATATACCATGTTTCTACAGGATAGGGTCCTTTTAAAATTTCTACCTTACTTTAGACCTAAGGTTTCAACCTTTCAGAATATTAATCAGGTAGTCTCTCTACCTGTATTACTCTCTGCCTCCTCCTCTGATGTCCCAGTGCGACATCCACTGGATATATCTAGATGCCTTCAGATCTATGTGGATAGATCCAAAGAATTCAGGTTGGATGAAAATCTCTTTATCCTGTTTGCCGGTAAGTCTAAAGGCCGTAAGGCGTCTAAAACGACTATTAGTCGCTGGGTCAAGGAAGCTATCAGGGAAGCTTTCACCTCTCAATCCTTAGATCCTCCGGAGTTTGTGAGGGCCCATTCTACAAGGGCCGTAGCTACCTCTGTTGCGGAGAGAAGTCTTCTCCCCCTAGAGTTGATCTGTAAGGCAGCTTCCTGGAGCTCTGAATCAACCTTCATCTCCCATTATAGGATTGATGCTAGGGTATCAGAGTTTTCGGCCTTTGGGCAGACAGTTCTTGCTTCTGCCGAGCATGAGGACCCTCCCTAGGGGATTCTTCTTGCTATCTCCCCATCTGTGCTGCTGGTAGGACGTAAGGGAATCGTTAATTTCTAACGATAATTTGTTTTCCCTTAGTCCTAACAGCAGCACACAAATTTCCCGCCCTAAAGCATTTTTTTCTTGTGATATACACGGTGGGCTGGGGGATGAACCCCTCCCTTTAAGGGAGCTGGAGTTCTTTTATTGGTTTATTCTTTGGGCTCATTAAACATTCCGCCGGTCCTACCAGTCCACGGGGGGCAGTTAACCCCCATCTGTGCTGCTGTTAGGACTAAGGGAAAACAAATTATCGTTAGAAATTAACGATTACTATGCAGGAGGCATGGGGAGTGGGGGGTGTAGTGATGGCTGTACTCACTGCTCTCTAGTCGTCTTCCAGGCACCCACTGTGATGTGTCCTGACTGCGTACAGCGTCATTGTGCACCATCACCTGACAGTGGGTGATGTCAACTGGCAGTGCAGCACAGGGCCCGGAAGAAGACCAGGAAGCAGTGAGTGCAGGAAGAGCGTGCCATCCGAAGCTGGAGAGGTAAGTTAACTTATTTACGTCTGATCTGAGGTCTGATGAGGTTTGGGGGGCTCTAATTGGGAGGTCTGACCTGGGGTCTAATTGGGGAATCTGATCTGAGCTGTAATAAAGCTTGGGAGTCGGATTGCGGGTCTGCTAAAGATTGCGGGGGTCTGATGAAAAAAGTTTTTTTCTGATTTCTCCTGTAAAATCTAGGTGCATCTTATTAAAGCAAAAAATATGGTAATGTACATAACACTTTAAGGTGATGTGTCTTGGAATGATGCAACAGAGACAAATTAAATCAGCTACTTTTCAGGGTCAACCCTACCAGACATTATGCCTCAAACATTCGATTCACATAAAACTTTGTTGCAACACTGTACGGAGCGGGAGCTTGTACCGTATTACAGTGTTTCCCAACCAGTGTGCCTCCAGGTGTTGCAAAACTACAACTCCCAGAATGCCTGCACAGCCAAAGGCTGTCCGGGCATGCTGGGAGTTGTAGTTTTGCAACAGCTGGAGGCACGCTGGTTGGGAAACACTGCCGTATTAGAATATATTGGCTCAGATGAGCTGAAGCTATTACTTTGCACTTTTTTTTTTTTTTTTTTTTTTTTAGCAAACTCGGGTTCTGTTCCAAGGTACGACTTGCATTTAGAGAGCCTGTAAAACTTTGCTAGAAATGAGTAATGCTTAAAGGGGATGTCCCATGAAAAATATTCTACAGTTTTCAAATCTTACAATACTTTTGTAATTGCATATAATTAAATATTTAGCATAGCCACTGAGTTATTCAATAAAATGTTTTTTTTTTTTCCCCTTTTCTTATTTCTTTGACCTGCTCAGTTCCATCCTTCAACTGTCTCCTGAGCTGTGATAGGCAGAACTGAGACACGCCTCCTGAGCGGTGATAGGGAGAGCATAGACACGCCTCCTCAGCTGCAGCAGAAAAGACACTCCCCTTGAGCTGTCAGCTGGATATAAATCTAACAGAGCAATAAATGGGGAGCTCTCTGGACCCATGCGAGGTACAGGACCGGTTCTAGCTTTGTTAGAAAGAGGTTGTCATGTACTATATGATGTCAGATTTTCATTTTTTACATTAGTCGTGGGATAACCCCTTAAACAAATAGTGTGGCTTTCAATATAACTGCAAAATAAAAACACACCCAGTAATGAATAAAGTTTTATTGGTTGTACAAGACTCAGCAGCCATATGATTTTATGCATGAACAGTACGTATAAAGTATAGAGACATACACACAAAAAAAAAAAGAAAAAAATATAATAAAACCCTCTGCCATGAGCGTCACAAAATGAAAATGGTAAAAACAGGAGCCATTTGTTACCATGCTTGCTGATATCTGTATGCGAGACATATAGAACAAAAGCATCTGTCTGCGAAGACTGATGAAGTAAGACAAAGCCAGGGAATGAATTACATCCGGTAGACAAATTTAATCATTATACTTACAAGGCACGATGTCAAATTTAGTACTACATCTGTTAAAGGGGTTGTCCGGGTCCAGAGCTGAACACGGACATACCCATATTTTCACCCAGGCAGCACCCCTGATGTTGGCATTGGAGCATCTCATGCTCCGATGCGCTCCCTTTCCCTGCGCTAGACCGCGCAGGGCACGGGCTCCTGCCCGGCAGTGTGTTCGGTGACATCACCGGCTCAGATGGGCGTGCTTTAGCGTTGCCCTAGCAGTTTTACTAGTTAGGGTAGCGCTAAAGCCCGCCCATCAGTGCTGGTGACATCACCGGGCTTCCTGGCAGCCCCCATGGAGAGCCCGGTACGTCACCGGAACTCTTGAAAATGCCTTTGCCCTGCGCGATTTAGAGCAGGGCAAAGGAGAGCATCGGAGCATAAACTGCTCCGATGCTCAAGTCAGGGGGGCTGCCTGGATGAAAATGGAGGCATGTCCAGTGGAACCCGGAAAACCCCTTTAAATACATTCATATTGCAGAATTCATACATATACTGTATATTTTTATCTTACAGCCGAGTACTTAGTCAAGGCATCTACAGTATATCTGAATCCCTTTTGCCCAAGAAAATCCCATCAAGTATTGCAAAAGAAGTGCAATTAACCAAACCTTGTTATCCTCTGAAAACTGTAGGAGGAAAACAGTCAAATACCTCCCCTAATAAACAGTAATTCAACTGTAATATTTTGGCATGTGACTGACAAGTCTATACCTGGAAATGTAAAAAATATATACACACATAATAAACTGTATAACAAGCTAAAGGTTTCCCAGACAAAAACCTTTGAGAAATTATATACATCCATATATTGTAGTATTTTCTTGAAAATATGAGTACTAAGGAAACTTGGAGGGAAAAAAAGCATTTTTTTTTATTTGATAATCTTCGAAAATATATCAACATTTTAAGCCAATATATTTAAATATTGAAGTTAGCCACCAACAAATATTACATGAATAAAGAACTGATTGCACAAAATGTATTCGGTCCGTGATTTACTGCAAGTCAACAGCGCCAACTTTCTTCTCCATCTGAACGGACAAGGGTCCATGTACAGTATCACGCCTTCCAGTTACACAAAGCTGGGCATGCCTTAAGGTCTGATTAAGGACTTCTTGTCTGAGGGCTACACATAGAAAGAAGTCCTATGTTTTGGGAGGATACAAGAAGACAGCTGATAGAAGGTATCACTTGTAAGGTCAGTTTTACTGGCAGTTCATTGTGTAGTGCCATGGAAAGTAAGAACACCTATTGAGGGGAAAAGCTATCAAAGGCAACCTTGCAGGAACTCCTTTAACTCTGTTTAACCTTCCTGTCCAAAGTCATCTGTGAATTTCTTTAATTTCTCCAGATCCTGGTCGTTTACAGTAGGCTTGGTGTTCGCTAGTGACCTCAGCATGTCAGACTGAAATGGAAAGCAGTGAATATTTAGTAAAGAGGCTGGGATTAGAGGTCAACGCATTCAAGATATTTCCATCCGCATGACTGCATTCAAACATACAAAATACATATTAGTATTATATACACAGAATAAAATACAGTATTTTGTGCCCTATAAGACTCATTTCCCTCCCCCAAAAGCGGAGGAAAAAAAAATGTCCCCATGTCTTATGGGGTTAATACTAATGAGTAGTGTTGAGATAACTTGTGTTTTAAGTTTGGCGTCCAAAGTTAGAGTTCAGGTTATAGAAGTATCCCGTTATGGATTCTAAATTCAGTTATGGTCCATGGTAGTGGAATCCATAACGGGATACTTCGATAACCCGAACTTAAGGATACCGAACATAAAACACAAGCCTTTTCCATTATGGGAAAAGGCTCTGTACTCACTGCTTCTTGGTCCTTGGCTGTGGCTGCGCACAACGTGAGGGCGCTCTGTGACCTCACATTGTGCGCGTCGGGTCCCAGCACAGCTGTGGCATGAAGACAGAGCGCGCTAGAGGTGAGGAGCAGTAAGTGGATTTTTTATTTTATGTGCTCCGTGGCATGGGGGCTGATATGAGGAATATGGGGACTGATGAGAGGCATGGGGCTCTTATCTGAGGTCTGATTGGGGTCTGTGATGTCAGACGTGACAATTTCCAGGGCACATTCTAGCAATGATCCATGAAAACTACTGGACCAAAATCACAGATGGCAAATCCATAGACTAATGTGTGAGGGATCGGTAATCATGGACAAAAATAGGGCACGCTTCCTTGGAAAACTAGTGAGGTGTGAATACCTCTGTGGAGAACACAAACCGAACACGTCACTGACTTGGGAAAGAGGCCTTTCTGACAAACAATTATGGGCTCAGAGAGGTTGTGAGAAATTAACCCCCACCTCTTCCATTCTGACAATTAATCGGTTAGACATCTCAGTCTGAGATTGGCTGAGCAGGAATCGAGAATGGACCAGATACACAGACCAGCAAGAACCGTATAAGTATCAGAATATGAGTGGTGGGTGAACAACCCTTCTTTTATCTTGCTTTGAGCCCCTGCCAACAACTCACCCCAGGACAACTCCTTTAACTGTACAAGGCACATTAAAGTTTCGAAATGAAATATATCATTGGAGTTCCCAACATTTTTTCATCAGCGGAATTTCTCCCCTGGAATCCACAGAGTGCAGTTCAGAGAGGTCCAATTTATGCAGGCTACAGATGTCTCTAAAGGTGTCTGTGGCCTATGGACTGTGGAGTTTCCCTTCTTTATGATCTTTCGCACTGGGGGTACACTTAAATGTACTTTACCATATGAACTGACACTAAATATAACTTACCATGCACACAATCGGCTCCAATAACTTATTTCCAGGAACATCCATCCACGTCATTGGAACAGCGTTAGGATCTCCAGGAGAACATGGAGTAAGTAAATCATTACAAATTACATCGGGATCAAGTGGAGATTTACCATTTACCTGGTAGGATAGGAAAATAAGAGATAAAAAGTGTTAAATTTACACTGTGCACAAAAAAAGACACAGAATGTGAGGACTTCTAGGGATTCTGTCACCTCGTTTTAGCCTATAGAGCTGCAGACCTGCACGGCTAGATCGCCGCTAGCATGTCCGCAATATACTGGTCCTATAGGGCTGTGTCCTTTTATTGGGTTTCAAAAATGATTTTAGAGATATGTAAATGAGCCTGGTAAGGTGCCCAAGGGGCTGTACTAACCTTCTTGGTGCCCAGCACCGCCTGCATCCTCCAAATCTCCTCCTTTCTTCACAGTTAGATTGCTGCGATCTTGCGCATGCGCAGTGCCGGTATTACGGCAATCTAACTGAAGAAAGGAGGAGATTCGGAGGACGCAGGCGGTGCTGGGCTCCTTCACAGGGGGGGGGGGGGCTTAGCTGGGCACCAAGAAGGTTAGTACAGCCCCTTGGGCACCTTACCAGGCTCATTTACATATCTGTAAAATGATTTTTATTTTTTTTTTACAATAAAAAGGACACAGCTTTATGGGACAGGTATATTGCAGACATGCTAGTGGTGATCTAGTCGTGCATGTCCGCAGCTCTATAAGCTAAAACGAGGTGACAGATTCCCTTTATGACGGCTGATTCCTAGTAATAAATAATGCACATAATAAAAGTAATGCAATATATAAAATGGCCAAGGTTCACCCCCACCCCCTCTAAGGTTTTGTGGGTAGTTGAGGTCCTCATATGAATGGGAGCTGAGCTGCACAAACCCAGCACGGCAACTACTCAGTCGACTGAGCTATCAGCTTCCAGCTCTGCTCATTGTGTGACCAGCATATCGGTGGGGGTGCCAAGTGCCAGACCACTACTGATCTGATAGATCCTAAAGACAGGTTATCAATATCTAGAACCTGGACAACCCCTTTAAGGATATACATTCAGAAAGAACAGAAAAATACCTTTTTAAAGTGAGTAGCCGACTGAACTTTTCTGACTGGTTGCATTAAGGCATCACGTACAATAATGCTGACGTCTGCACCAGAATATCCATTTGTTTTTTTCCCAAGCTCCCGAAAGTCAGCATCTGTAAGACTGTGTGGAGTCGTTCCCAGATGGAGTTTAAACATATCCGTCCGGGCATGTTCTTCTGGTAATGGAATGTAAATTCGTTTTTCAAATCTGTAGACAAATGAAGATCATTTACGAAATTATACATGCATATGACCTTCTTTATATACTGGGCCTAGCCAACAGCTTACAGTAATTAAATATTCTTCTCCCTCCCAATGTGCAGAATTATTGTATATTTGTCAGGATGACTGAGGTGTTTGCTCAGGTTTAATTTAACCACGTTTTTGCGTTCTTGAATTTTACCAGACATAACTTGGCTATTTAACCCCTTCCCGCTGTATCACGTACATGGGGGAATGTGGTGCCTTACCGCATTCCCACGTGCATGTACGTGATGTGATCGGGCAGGTGCAGGAGCTGCACCCGCCCGATACACAGCATGGGCCCAGCTGTTACGGATAGCCGGGCCACTGCTGCATCGACCGGCATTGCTGTATGTGGCGATGCCAGCGGATTAACACTTTCACATGCCACAGTCAGTGACAGGGGGCCGATGGTTACCGTAATTATTTTATTTTTATTAAAAAACTGTGCTAAAAACAACATTTTTTGTCACCTCACATCACTAAAAGTGCAACACCAAGCGATCAAATAAGGGGTATGCATCCCAGAATAGTACTAATCTGTAACCTCATCCCGCAAAAAATGAGCCCCTAAGACAATCGCCAAAAAAAAAAAAAAAAAAAAAAAACACATACAACATTATGTGTCCGTAACCACCTGTTCTATAAAAAAAATAAAATATTAATATACCATTACCTAACCCCTCAGATAAACACCGTAAAAAAAAAAAAAAAAAAAAAAAAAAAAAAGTTAACAAAAAGCCATTTTTGGTCACCTTACAACACAAAAAGTGTAATACCAAGCGATCAAAAAGCATCCCAAAATTGTATCGTCATCTCATACCGAAAAAAAAATGAGCCCCTACATAAAACAGTCACCCAAAATAAAAATAATACTATGGCTCTCAGAATATCGAGACACAAATAATTATTTTTTTTTTTTTTTAAATGCTTTATGTAAAACTGAAACAAACAAAAAAAGTAGTCATATGATCTAACCTGTCAGATGAACATTATAAAAAACAAAAAATAAAAACTGTGCCAAAACAGCTATTTTTTGTTACCTTGCCTCACAAAAAGTGTAATACAGAGCAACCACAAATTATATGTACCCTAAAATATTACCAACAAAACAGCCCCCTTATCCCCTAGTTTCCAAAATGGGGTCTTTTTTTGTAGTTTCTACTCTAGGGGTGCATCAGGGGGGCTTCAAATGTGACATGGAAACTTAAAATTATCCCAGTGAAATCTGCCCTCCAAAAACACTTTCCTTCTGCGCCCGTACAGCAGTTTACGATCACAAATAGGGTGTTTCTGTAAACTACAGAATCAGGCTAATAAGTATTCAGTTTTGTTTGGCTGTTAACCCTTGCTTTGTTAGCTGGGAATTTTTTTTATTAAAACGCCAAAAAAGTGAAATCCTGAAATTTCATCTACATTTTTCTTTAATTCTTGTGGAACACCTAAAGGGTTAACCAAGTTTGTAAAATCAGTCAGACGTCCTTAAAAAGTGGGTTTTGGAAATTTTCGAAAAAGATTTGCGTCTAAACTTCTAAGCATTCCAACGTCCCAAAAAAGAAAATGTCATTTACAAAATGATCCAAAACATGAAGTAGACATATGGGAAATGTAAAGTAATAACTATTTCAGGAGGTATTACTATCTGTTTCAAAAGCAAAGAAATAGAAATTTTGAAAATTGCGAATTTTTCCAAATTTTTGGTAAATTTTGTATTTTTTTATAAATAAAAAGGATTATTTTTTTAACTTTATTTTACAACTGTCATGAAGTACAATACAGTGAAGAACAGAAGTATTTTAACACCCTGCGATTTTGCAGGTTCTTCCACTTAGAAATCGTGGAGGGGTCTGAAATTCAGTCAGGAAATCACATTGTATGATTGATTTTTAAAAGAATTTATTTGTCTTGCACTGCTGAACATAAGTATTTGAACACCTGAGAAACATCAAGAATTCTGGCTCTTAAAGACCTGTTACTGTGCCTTTAAAAAGTCCACCTCTACTCCACTCATTAATCTAACTTCGCACCTGTCTGAGCTCTTTAAAGATGCCTGTCCACCCCACAGTCAGACGCCAACTACTACCATGGGCAAGACCAAAGATCTGTCAAAAGACACCAGAGACAAAATGGTGGACCTCCACAAGGCTGGAAAGGGATACAGGGCAATTGCCAAGCAGCTTGGTGAAAATAGATCAACTGTCGGAGTAATTGTTAGAAAATGGAAGAGGCTAAAGACTACGGGGCTCCATGCAAGATCTCACCTCATGGAGTATCCTCATCTTTCTTATCAGTGAATCAGCCCAGAACTACAAGGTAGGAGCGGGTCAATAACACAAAGAGAGCTGGTAAGAAGCATATCAAGGTTCTGGAGAGGCCTAGGCAGTCTCGAGACCTAAATCCAATAGAACATCTTTGGAGGGAGCTGAAACTCTATGTTGCTCAGCGACAGCCCCGAAACCTGACAGATGTAGAGGAGATCTGTGTGGAGGAGTGGGCCAAAATCCCTGTTGGATTATGTGCAAACCTGGTCAAGAACTAAAGGAAACATTTGACCTCTGTAATTGCAAACAAAGGCTTCTGTACAAAATATTAACACTGATTTTCACAGGTGTTCAAATAAAATACTTATGTTCAGCAGTGCAAGACAAATACATTTTTTTTTAAATCATACATCGTGATTTTTTTTTTATTATTCTCTCAGAGTGACAAATGCACCTACAATGTGAATTTCAACCCCCACCATGATTTCTAAGTGGGAGAACTTGCAAAATCGCCGGGTGACACATCAGTTTTGCAAAATTAGGATGTGTCCTGAAGGGGTTTTTGTGTTTTTTTTTTTTTGTTTTTTTTAAAGGGAAAAATGTAAATTGTTTTCTAAATCAATATTGTGTACATAACTGGTAGATTTATGTGAATTTTTTTGTACAGGGGAAATGCATAAAGAAAAATAAAATAAATAAATAAATAATAATAATATCCCAGCACTCAGCTCACAGTCTGGGAGAAAAAAACTCTCAGGCTATGAGCTGAGCGCTGCAATTGGCCAGCGCTCCAGCCTGGGAGAAGGAGACGCCCAGGAGAACAAGAGCAGGCTCCTCCCAGTTGAGCCGAAAATCTGAAGATACCGGAGCCTATACCGGGAGAACAGAGCGGCGCCCAGGGATAATAGTAAGTGCAGGGAGATCCCTGGGCACCGCTCTCTATGTCTGTATACTTAGTTTAGATTTTTTTTTATTGTAATGAAAGGTCCTCTTTAATACATAACATTTTTTAAATGGCTACTGTGTTTTTACACAACTTTGCATAAACCAATAGCACACATGAGTATAAGACACGTTGTAATATATCTTAACAGAGAAAAGTGCTGGGTTGTTCAGTTACTAGCCGTTTTCTCCATCACGCCTTTGCTAAACTAACATTCTCTGAAATTTGTAAAAAATCCAACTTTTGAAATCAATACAAGGCCGCCTACCCAACAGAAGTATATGGAGAGGATGAGGAATTGAAGAGAGAGAAAAGCAGACAGACACAGAGAGGGTTATAGTGTTATTTCTCACTCTATATCACACTCACACATACTTTATGTACTGATCAGTACTTCAGTATAATGTCCTATGTGGTGCTTCTGAGTAAGAGAATTAGGAAGCAGAATCTGCTTTCTCCCATGTGTAGCCCTCATTACAGTAGTCTGCACCCACCAGCTCACAGACAACGGAGAATTAGAGAGACAAAATCCAAAAAGGGGGTGGGGGGAAAGCATATGGCAGCTTGTGAAAAGTTTTTCTGAAAGTTTAGGTACACTTTAAACAATGTACTGTCATCACTCTAAAATGACAGTAAATTGCTGCCTGGATCCAATTAGGTACAAAACTCATAGGGGGTGATTTGAATATATTTATATTTATTTCCTCTAGGGGACTTGAACATGTGATTGTTTAATCGCTTATACCACAGACTATAATACTATAGTATTGCAGTCTGTGGTGCTTGCGACGTCTTTGTATTATGTCACCAAAACAGGAAAGGTACTAGACCAAAAATTGCATGTTAAAAACAGACTGGTGCAGACTGCGGCACAAAAGGTTATTTGCGCTGCAATCTATGACTTTTCCCAGCTCACCCCAGGTCCATCTTCTTCAACATTATCTAAGCCGGTTTTAGCTAGGAAGCTGGCTTACATTTAGAATTCTTGCACACGACCATATGCCCTGCGTGACATACCGTCCACGAGAGGGCCATATGCCCCAGAGCGGCACACAGTATCATAGGTTACAAAGATGCTGTGCACGTCGGGCCGCCCGCGGGGCTATTGTCCTGCACTCATAAGATCATATGAGTTCTGGACAATAGCTCAGCAGGCGGCCCGATGCGCACAGCATCATTGTAACCTATGATGCTGTGCACTCCCGTGTGCACGATCAATGCCGCGCCGGGAAATATGACCCACTCACGGACGGTATGTCACGGAGAGCATACGGTCGTGTGCAAGAAGCCTTAGACTGGCGCCGCTTCATAACTCTGGCTTATCCACTGCCAACTATAGGGGTTATTAAGTCTGGCAGTTTCATAAATGACCCCATCATCTTTATTAGAATACCATACTAAAAAAGTAATACCAGGAATTGATACAGAAAAAACAAGAGGGTGAGCCTACATCAAAAATATGAATGTAACTTAAGTCAGAACCTCTACATTATAAGTACAATAATAGAGCTCACCCTCCATGTCCCCAGATAAGCCGTGGGTGAACCCCCTTGTTTATCTGTGTCAATTTTTGGCGTTCCTTTATTAGTATGGCATTCTAATAATGTTTTTAATATGCAATTTTTGATCTAGTACCTTATTTTCTGTCTTGGTGATATAGTTAGTGTGACTACTTAAAATAGAGGCTTGTTCTTTGGTGGGTGTCTTCATATTACGTCCTGCAGGGGATGCAACTCTTCACTCTCGTCATTTGTGATGGTCCCAGCAGTCTAATCCTAATTTAGCTCAGTTATCCCTATCCAAGGTATAACAATGGATACCATGCTTCAACCGGAATACCCCTTTTAAGCATTGTCCTACAGAATAGTGGTTAATACTTCATTACCTCAATGCACTTACTCACTCACTGGTAAAGGGTTCGAAGACAATTACATAGCATAAATGGCAGAAAAACTGTCAACATACCGTCTCCTAATTGCGGAATCCAGCACCCAAGGTATATTTGTGGCTCCAAGTACTAAAATACCTTCATTGTCAATTCCAACACCTAAAAATCAGTAATACACATTAGACACAAAGCGTTCTTCAATTCCAGCTAGAAACCAAGAATCTAGGTGAACATATCTTGCCTTGCATTTGGACCAAGAATTCTGTTTTAATCCTCCTGGCAGCTTCACTTTCATTCTCACTTCTTGAGCCACACAGCGAATCAACCTCATCAATAAAGATGATTGAGGGCTTGTGCTCCCTGGCAAGCTGAAATAAATTCTTCACCAACCTGTAATACAGAGGTTTATTAATAAGCACTCTAAACACGTGGAAGTCATTAAAAGGAAATATTTCTAATATAATGCTCCGAATTCCACAGCTGTATAAATACACAAATCCTTTTTAATGTGGTTTTTGCCTTCTTTTGTAGTGATTTGTCTAGTCGTGTTGAAAAATGCAACTCCGCTCCTGTAAACACACCTTTAAAGTAGAGGCAGATTGACAAGTTTACTCACTTTTCACTTTCTCCCAACCATTTGGAAACCAGGTCAGAAGAAGATATTGAAAAGAATGTGGAATTGTTTGCCTCTGTAGCCACAGCTTTAGCCAGGTAGGACTTCCCTGTCCCTGGTGGTCCAAAAAGAAGTATTCCTCGCCAGGGAGTTCTCTTGCCTGGAAAACATACAGAAGCAATGTAGATTAGGAATTGTTCATGCTGCCACTATTTCTGTCATGGGTTTCTGTTGTTCTTGGAAGGACAAACTGGCAACGTTTGCTTCAGTATCTACCATGCTTTAAAGGGCAAACAAATTCACTCCTCTCCCAACTATGTTTACCTGTAAACAGATGAGGGAATTTTATTGGTAAAATTACAGCTTCTTTTAGGGCTTCTTTAGCGCCTTCCAATCCTGCAACATCATTCCACTTGATGTTCGGTTTTTCCATGACAATGGCACCTTAACATAAATTGACAACATCAGTAATCAGAAACATTACAAAATAAACTGTTGGCTACACTGAAGGAAAGCAATACATACAAAAAAAACATGCAAAGAAACAAAATATATTAATGTCAATGAGAAACTGAAAAAAACGTAAAGAGGTTGGCTCATCTAAGTCAGTGACGTCATATTGCGCAGTACGTGTCTCCTACCTCTGGGACCTGGTCCTTTCTGCAGAAAAGAACCCCCTGAAGTGAACGGAGAGCAGCCAGTAAATGGAGCGGTGGCCACACCTCAGCGGTGTGCCCTTTTGAAAATAGCCTGAGTGCACCATTTTCTGAATTTCCATAGCAATAAATGGAGAGCAAGGCACTCATTCGCAGTATCCACCCCTATCTGACACTGCTGGCATATCCTTGTGATAGGACAATACCTGAGATGAGCCAAATCCTTAAACCATAAAACAGCGCAAAGAACCCACAAGCCCTAATAAGTACAGCGATACGTGTTTAGAAAGCTGCTGTTAATACTCACCCAGATTCTCCTGTAGTAGGCCGGCAAACTAGCCATGGAATGCATTGAGAAGACTCTTGTGCATGGGCACATAATGGACAGGACTATCTATGCATTCCATGGCTGGTTTGCAGGCGCATAGCAGGGTAAAGGGGGTGAGAATCAACATACAAATTACTGATCTGGAGTCAGCGGCAGATGTTCTATTCATGTATTGCTGTACTTAATAGGCCTTGCTGGAAGTGACTGGCTCCCTTTTAAAAATGCACAGAACACTATTAAATGTATGTATGAACTAATATAGTTACCTTGGAGCTGGCTCTGCATTTTCTTTTTCTCTGGGTCCTCGGAATCTCCATCATCACTTTCATTTCTAAACAAATGTAACAGATGTAATTAAATTCAATTTAAAATAGCAGAATTTTGAGACAAAAAAACAAAACACTTCAGAACATTGTAAGACCTATGGCGGCCAGTAATTGCTTTTGTAGCATCATGTCATTTTGAAGCACACATCTTTAGAATGGTAGCAGAGTAGAGGCATACAATGCAACATCTCATCAGATCCAATTTCACAGAAGATGTAACCATGAGGACACGTGGAAACTACCTGATCCATTTATATTGCTTTACAAAGACATGAGATTATCTATATCCATTTAAAAAAATAGAGTTAGAACAACTTGTTTTTAACATTTCTCCACCCCCAGTCCTTTTCCCTTTTTATGACCCTCCTCAGCACCACCAATAATCTGTGCCATTTCGGGCAGGAGAAGTACTGGCTCTGGTACTTGCAGGAGAGAAAGCAATTTCTAGATCTAGCTGTAAAGAGTGACTGAGCGTCCGTGTCCACCAGCACTCATCTCACTAGGTGCATGTGCACATTGACATACATCATTAACCACAAATATAATACAATCACTGGAATTGTGCCGTGATCCCCCTCAGCCTTCACCTCGCAACCCTGTGGATAGCTGTAAAACAACTGACTGGAGCACGAAAACCTCACTCCTCTGCTTAGCCCCAGCACCTCAGGTGGAGACCAGCAGATTAACCCCGGTCTTCTCTACAGGATTTTTTTCTTTTTTTTCTTCAGTTCTTGTAAAAAATATTGAAGAATGACAAACAGCGAGTGCAACTACACTTCCTTTTTACTTTTATGAATCATCTCTATATTTAAAGGCTATGTACACCGTTGAGGGCTTTTTTTACGATTGCATTTCACTCATTACAGGCTAATAATTTTAAATTGATCTTTAATAAAATTTCTTAGCCGTTTCTGAGATACACCAGTTAAAAAGCAGTTTGTTTGCAAGCTGTCACTTTCAGTTTTCTTTGATTCCCATCATCTGAAGGCTCATGTGTAGTAGCTCTAATCTCAAACACTTATTTAAGCCATATTCTTATGAGTTTGATAAGAACTGAGCTATAATGAGTTTGAAGTCAGATCAGAGATGAGAGCTACATGAGCCGTCAGATAACTGGATTCAAAGAAAACAAAGTGACTGCTTATAAACAGACTGTTTTTAACCCATTTATTTTAGAAACTCCTGAGCATTTTTTTAATAAAGACCATTTGCAAAAATGATTTTTAGCCCAAAATTAGTAAAGTAAAATAATGACAACAACCTTTAAAGTTATTTTAATATATGTAAAATGTCACTTATTGTTTGATCTGTATAATGAACAATATTTAATGGTGAGACAACCCCTTTAAAATAATATATCTATTCTGTGTCCTAACTGTATAGCATAGATAAATTGTAAACCACTTGAGAAAATGTTAAACCACAAACCCTTTATCTTCAGCAGCCCGAGGCGCTCCTTCCTTGACTGGTTTTGGAGGGGCCTTTTCAGCTTTCTTCAGGTACGCTTTCAGCTGCTCCGCTCGGTCTAGATACTCTATGCACTTTGACCTGATGCTCTGTTTTGCCTTATCACCTTGTGCATCATCTAGAAACAGTTGTGAGAAAGTTTTTTCATTATTTTAAACATAAAAATGCTGAAAAATACAGAATATTCTTCTCTGCAGAGTAAAACAATCAGTTGCATGGAGTCAACTTGGAAGTGGAGCTCTCACTACACAGGAAAAAAAACTGAACATTTTATAATTAGTTCTTATAAGAGATGTAGAAACCATTTATATAGAAAGAATGTAAGCAAATATTTACACCAAGCTGCCGTTTCTGTATAGCTCTTTAACCCCTTAAGGACTCAGCCCTATTTCACCTTAAGGACTTGGCCATTTTTTGCAAATCTGACCAGTGTCACTTTAAGTGCTCATAACTTTAAAACGCTTTCACTTATCCAGGCCATTCTGAGATTGTTTTTTCGTCACATATTGTACTTCATGACACTGGTAAAATGAAGTCAAAATTTTTTTTTTTTTTGCAAAAAAAAATACCTAATTTACAAAAAATTTTCAGTTTCTCTACTTCTGTAATACATAGTAATACCCCCAAAAATTGTGATGACTTTACATTCCCCATATGTCTACTTCAGGTTTGAATTATTTTGGGAATGATATTTTATTTTTTGGGGATGTTACAAGGTTTAGAACTTTAGAAGCAAATATTGAAATTTTTCTGAAATTTACAAAAACCCAATTTTTAGGGACCACTACAGCTCTGAAGTCCCTTTGCGAGGCTTACATAATAGAAACCACCCAAAAATGACCCCATTCTATAAACTACACCCCTCAAGGTATTCAAAACTGATTTTACAAACTTTGTTAACCCTTTAGGTGTTGCACAAGAGTTATTGGCAAATGGGGATGAAATTTGAGAATTTCATTTTTTTGCCTAATTTTCCATTATAACCCATTTTTTCCACTAACAAAGCAAGGGTTAACAGCCAAACAAGACTATCTTTATTGCCCTGACTCTGCCATTTACAGAAACACCCCATATGTGGCCGTAAACTACTGTACGGCCACACAGCGGGGCGTAGAGTGAAAGGTGTGCCGTTTGGTTTTTGGAAGCCAGATTTTGCTGGACTGGTTTTTTGACACCATGTCCCATTTGAAGCCCCCTGATGCACCCCTAGAGTAGAAACTCCCTAAAAGTGACCCCATCTAAGAAACTACACCCCTCAAGGTATTCAAAACTGATTTTACAAACTTTGTTAACCCTTTAGGTAATTTCACTTTTTTGGCAGATTTTCCATTTTAATATCTTTTTTCAAGTAACAAAGCAAGGGTTAACAGCCAAACAAAACTCATTATTTATGGCCCCGATTCTGTAGTTTACAGAAACACCCCATATGTGGTCGTGAACAGCTGTACGGGCACACGGCAGGGCGCAGAAGGAAAGGAATGCCATATGTTTTTGGAAGGCAGATTTTGCTGGACTGTTTTTTTTTTTTTTACACCATCTCCCATTTGAAGCCCCCCTGATGCACCCCTAGAGTAGAAACTCCAAAAAAAGTGACCCCATTTTAGAAACTACGGGATAAGGTGGCAGTTTTGTTGGTACTAGTTTAGGGTACATATGATTTTTGGTTGCTCTATATTACACTTTTTGTGCGGCAAGGTAACAAGAAATAGCTTTTTTGGCACAGTTTTTTTTGTTATTTACAACATTCATCTGAAAGGTTAGATCATGTGGTAATTTTATAGAGCAGGTTGTCACGGACGCGGCGATACCTAATATGTATACTTTTTATTTATTTATGTAAGTTTTACACAATGATTTCATTTTTAAAACAAAAAAAGTTTTAGTGTCTCCATAGTCTAAGAGCCATAGTTTTTTCAGTTTTTGGGCGATTATCTTATGTAGGGTCTCATTTTTAGCGGGATGAGATGGCTGTTTTATTGGCACTATTTTGGGGTGCATATGACTTTTTGATCGCTTGCTATTGCACTTTTTGTGACGTAAGATGACAAAAAATAGCTTTTTTTTAAACCGTTAATTTTTTTTTTTTTTTACGGTGGGCACCTGAGGGGTTAACTCATGTGATATTTTTATAGAGCCGGTCGATACGGACACGGCGATACCTAATATGTATACTTTTTTATGTAAGTTTTACCCAATGATTTCATTTTTGAAACAAACAAACAAAAAAAAAAAAAAAAAAAAAAAAAAAAGATGTTTTAGTGTTTCCATAGTCTAAGAGCCATAGTTTTTTCAGTTTTTGGGTGATAATCTTGGGTAGGGTCTCATTTTTTGCGGGATGAGATGACGGTTTGATTGGCACTATTTTGGCGTACATGCAACTTTCTTGATCACTTTTATTACCTTTTTTGGGAAGTAAGGTGGGCAAAATTTCAATTTTCTCATAGGTTTTTATATTTAGGGCGTTCACCGTGCGGGGCAAGTAACATGACCGTTTTATAGATCAGGTCGTTACGGACGTGGCGATACCAAACATGTGTAGGGAATTTTATTTTTTTCATTTTTAATTAGTGTTAAATGTGTTTTTTGATTTTCACTTTTTTTTTTTACCCAGACCCACTTGGTTCTTGAAGATCCAGTGGGTCTGGTGTCTGCATAATACAGTAGAGAACCTATATAGGGTTCTGTACTGTATTTTACTTACACTGAACAGATCTATGCTTTTAGCATACATCTGTTCAGCACCTTGGACAGCAGGACGCCTGAGAAGGCGTCCTGTTGCCATGGGAACCTTCCCCGTCTGCCACAACTTCGCAGACGGGGAAGGGTAAGGACTGGGGGCTCTCTCCCTCTCCCATCGGGGGGCTGCAAAGGCACAGCAGCCCCCCGATGGGAGAGGGAGGGAGCCGCATCTTACTGTTAACAGCTGACCTCTATGGAAAGAGTTTATACCAGGGTGTCAGCAATGTGCTGACACCCTGGTATACCCACTGTACACCAACGATTATTCGGCGGGAGGCGGGCGGGGGATCGCGATCCCGCCTGCCGCACCGCCCACAACACCCCCCACCAGGCTAAAATCATGCAGGGGGGGGTGATAACTATAGATTTGTGCCACACTAAAGTTTCTGACCGCGGCGATCAGAAACAGCAGAAATCGCAACAAACCGCAGGTCTGAATTGACCTGCGGTTTGCTGCGATCGCCGATACAGGGGGGGGTCATATGACCCCCCAGGCGTTGTGACAGGATGCCGGCTGAATGATTTCAGCCGGCATCCTGTGCGGATTAACCCCTGGGGCGCCACAATCTCAATTTAAACTCATGCCGTACCGGTACGTCATGGCTCCCTAAGGGGTTAAATAAAAATATGTTTGGACAAAAAAATAAAAATAAAATATGCTGGTCAACCATTGAGCGGAGACCAGCAGACTGCAAGACTGGTCGCTGCACAAGTCATTTTAAGCACCTGCAGGGAACACTCACTAAGGATCCTTAGAGGATTTTTGGGCTCACACAGTTTTATGCATTTACATTGTTTTTCTGTAGGTTGTCATTTGAAACCAAAAGTATGAAATTCAAATGGCAAAACAACTACAGTGTTACTCTATACCTGTGATGGCTAACCTCCAGCACTCCAGCTGTGGTAAAACTACAACTCCTAAGATGTACACGTGCTTGGCTCATCTCAGAACTCCACAGAAATGAATGGAGCATGCTGGGAGTCGGAGTGCCGGAGGTTAGCCATCACTGCTCTATGAGTACCTCCCTATATCCATTACGTGTGATGTCACTAATGAGTCTTAAAAAGGTTTTCTGAGTTGTTGTTTTTTGGGATGATGACCTATCCTCAAGATACCCCTCAGGGGTAGCTAACTCAATTAACTATGAGGGCATCCAGTGATTGTACCAAAATTCAAACAGCAGCAGCTTTGCAGTGCCAAAGGTCTGCTTTGTATAGGCTGGGATAGAATGTGCGCTAACACTTTTGCACACTTACATTTCACCACGTGAAGAAAATACTGGACAGCAGCTTGATATAATCGAAGAGCTTCGTCATAGTTTCCTGCTTTGTCTTCCTGAGACGCTTTGCTGGCCAGATCTATGGCTTTCTAACGTAAAAAGACATAATAAAATAATAAACTATATATTCATTTCCGCTTTTTAAAGAAGTTGTAATGCCTAGGAGCCAACTTAAACCCTGCAAGTAACAGGCGTCCAAAAAAACAATAAATAAACCTGTCCACAGTGCCGCCGGTTCAGCTAAACAGCTCCTTCCTGGCTGGTTCAGGTCTTATCCGGATAAGAAGTGGCTTGGTCTAGTACAATTCAAGCAAATGTGACCACTGAGGCCAGGGACTGGCTCCAGCGGTCACAGGACCATGCCTCTTCCAATTTGGCTGCTACCTAAAGCACCAGGAAGGGAGCTGTGTGGCACCAGCACTGTGGACAGGTGACCATTTCATTATATTTTTTTTTTATTATTATTTGGGTTATTCTACAGGCAGGGTTTAAAAGGGGTTCTCCAGGGTTTTATAATAATATGTAGCTGAACAAGACGACTCAGGAACACAGCTGGCTGGAACTTGAGTGGAAGAGCCAGCATCCAGCCCCGGCAGTCACATGACTGCAGAATCGGTGACAACAGAGGGGTAGCTACTGTGGAAACCATCTTGTCTCCACAGGTCAGAAGGATTTTATAGAAGCCTGGAGAACCCCTTTAAGTCTGCTCCTGTGCTGCACAACCCCTTTATCCCTTTCTCGTTGTAAACAATTTCCATTTTTTCCTCCCCGACTTCCAAAAAGGCAGAACTTTTTCAATTTTTCCATTGAAACAGCTGCACGAGGACTTGTTTATTGTGGGGCAAGTTGTACTTTCTAATGGCATGATTTAAAAGGGATTTATTTTCTGGGCTTTTACTATTGATGAGCTATCCTCAGGATAGGGTCATCAATATCAGATCAGTGGGGGTCCGACACTCGCCAACCCCGTTGATCAGCTGTATGAGGAAATGGTGCGCGCAGTGTGCATGTGCCTTCTCCCTTCCTGTTCACCGCTGCTGTCTATGGCAAAGTACATATACAGCAGCAGCGGACAGGAAGAGAGATCTGATATTGATGACCTATCCCGAGGATAGCTCATCAATAGTAAAAGCCCCGACAACCCCTTTAATATTCCCTACAATGCATTGGGAAGCTAAGAAAAAAAATATTAATTGGGTGTAATAAAAAAAAAAACTAAACAAAAACACAAAACACAAACATTCTCCCATTGTTTTACAGGCTTTGTTTTCACAGCGTTCATTATGCAGTAAAAATGGTCAGACAAAATTTATATTGTTTATGTTTATAGTATACAAAAAATAAAAAATGGAAAAACTGTTTCTTAGCACTGCCATATCCCGAAACCAATAACT
This sequence comes from Bufo gargarizans, assembly GCF_014858855.1. Lineage (NCBI taxonomy): Eukaryota > Metazoa > Chordata > Amphibia > Anura > Bufonidae > Bufo > Bufo gargarizans. The sequence goes on from NC_058084.1 coordinate 308,353,675, forward strand.
ATTTTACATTTCAGTCTATGGAGCTGTGTGTAACCTTTTGATCAATTTTTTTATTCAAATAATTTTTGGAAGTGAAGCGAGCCAAAACCTGCCGTCCTGCTTCCCCCCCCCCGCCCATTTACGGAGTTCACTGTACAGGATAAACGTGGTTATATTTTAATAATTACCGGTAGAGCATTTTCAGAAGGCAATACAAATTGCCATATGTTTATTTTTATAACCAAAATGTTCGAAGGTTAAATGGTTTACTTTGATTTTTTTTTAAAAAAAAATTAAAACCTTTTTTTCCTTTGATTAAAAGTTTATAAAAAAAAACAAAAAAAAAACACAACTATCATTGGATCGCTTATACTATTTACTGAAATGGTCTACTATTGTATTCCATGGGAAGATTGCTATAAAAATTTACAACTTTGCTATGACAGGCTGGGGAGCCATCACAAGGATCCTGGCCGCCATAGCAAATGAACATACCCACATTGAGGGGGAAAGGGGGGGCCCTTCAGGTACTGGAAACAGCTTGCTCCTAGTAAATGACCCCCTCAGATGCTGTGGTCACAATTGACCATAGCATCTGAGGGACTGTATCTACGATCAGAGCTGCCTCCAATTACTGAAACTGGCGGCAGGTTTTGTGTAAAACAGCAGGCACCAGCCAGTTGTTGCGTCAGCTCAACTCTGAGTGGGCACCATCTTAAAAAGGCCAGACATCTGCTGTACATGTATGGTGTATGTCAGGAAAGGGTTACATTTAAGGCATATATACCAGTAGAGGCATAACATCAGTGGGCACAGATTATGTGCCAATGGCAGCATTTTACGGCTGTCTATTTTGATGGACTGTTCTCAGGATAGGTCATCAATACCTGATGGTGGAGGTCCGACAACCAGCACTCCAGCTGTTTGAATAGACTGCGGCGCTCTGGTGGGCACTGCCAGCTTATCAAGCACAGCTCTGTACATTGTGTAGGGGCTGTGCTCAGAATTAGATGGCACCAAGCTGCAAATGGGCCATGTGACTGATGAATGAGACGTCACTGGAGTGCTGCAGTCTCTTCAAACAGCTGATTGGCAGTGATCGGACCCCCACAATCAGATAGGGAGGATAGGCCACCAATATCAAAATCTCTGACAAGCCCTTTAAAAGGAGCTATGAAAATAAAAATAAAAATTGCAAACTGAATGGCACCAGTATCCTTTTAATTTCCTGCAGCGCTGTAAGGGCTCATGCCCACGAACGTAAGGGCTCCGTGCCCGTGCTGCGGACCGCAAATTGCGGTCTTCAATGCACAGGCACAGACCGTGATGCAGCCGCATGCAGATCGCAAACCCATTCACTTGAATAGGGTCCGCGATCCGCACCTCAAAAAGGTAGTGCATGCGCTACTTTTGTGCTGTGCGGAGCCACGGCCAGAAACACCATGGAAGCACTCCGTAGTGCTTCCGTGAGGTTCCGATTCGTGCCTCTGTTCCACATCTCCGTGATGGGGGGTGTTGTGGATCGGTCCGCGATCCGTGATGTGGAATGCACACGGCCGATGCCCGTGTATTGCGGACACAATGTATGCGGGCCACAATACGGCCACACGGTCATGTGCATGAACCCTAAACGTGATGTCAACTCCTCTGGCAACTGACTTCATGGATAGGGTTCGTTCACACAGCCACAAAAACCGGAAGCTGACCTTGAATTTGCAGTACTACATATCACAGATGGGCACATGGATTTAGTCCCATTTGATGGCGCCAATCCACACATGGCTACTGAGCAGTGGATTCCATGTGGAAAATCTGCTGTGTGAACATACCCATAGAACTTATGACATCCACTAGGACACATGTTAAGTATGCAGCAGCCTGACATTCTAGTCTGGGTAAAGTACTAGGAAAACATGAGAAGGCCTGTCCAACCAGTCAGAGCCTTTATGCAACACCTTCAGTCACGAGGAAAGCGCTGGCAACGGGACAATACAATAAATGAACCAGCGCAGGGAAAATCAATAGCCACAAAAACTTTCATCTACCTGAACGTCTACTAAAATCCGAGTACCAGGGCGGGGAGAACGTGCAGGAGACGGGGCACTAAGACATTTTCTTCTGCTCATTACTTGGTGGGTATTTTCTTTTCCCATCTATAGACATTCTCATTGGGTTCAAATCTCTGTATGGAGCTTGTATGTTCTTCCAGCATTTTCCTCTCGCACTCCCAAAACATTTTGGGGCATAATCTTAAGGCTAACTTTGCAGGCAATTATCAGGAATTAATAGCCCGATCCCGATTAATTGCCTGATCATGAACGGTGATGAAAGCAGCAGTCAACCCTATCCTCTGAAGGAGGATACATTGCTTGAGAAGATTTACAAAAAAAAACTGACTTTGTTGCCAATAGCAACCAATCACCGCTTTCATTTTAACAGAGCATAATATGAAGTAAAAATTGGGTGGCGATTGGTTGCTATGGGCAAGGCCTATTATCTAGTCGACCACATCAAAGAAGCTTTTATCCAATGAATCAGTGTTTTCTCATTTATCGGGTGATTGGCGGTAACTTTATATAGGGCAATTACTGGGAACAAGCCTTCTTAGGAACCCCTTACCTTAACTGGCCTGATCATTAGCCGATGACACTCTAAGGCTACTTTCACACTTGCGTTCAGAGCGGATCCGTCTGGGGTCTGCCCAGACGGATCCACTCATATATTGCAGACGATGGGATCCGTTCAGAACGGATCCGTCTGCATTATATTTTAGAAAAAATTCTGATTGTGTAAGTAGCCTCAGACGGATCCGTCCAGACTTTACATTGAAAGTCAATGGGGGACGGATCAGTTTGAAAATTGAGCCATATTGTGTCAACTTCAAACGGATCCGTCCCCATTGACTTACATTGTAAGTCTGGATGGATCTGTTTGCCTCCGCACGGCCAGACAGGACACCCGAACGCTGCAAGCAGCGTTCCGGTGTCCGCCTGCTGAGCGGAGCCCAAACGCTGCCAGACTGATGCATTCTGAGCGGATCCGCATCCACTCAGAATGCATTAGGGCTGGATGGATCCGTTCGGGGCCGCTTGTGAGAGCCTTCAAGCGGAACTCACAAGCGGAGCCCCAAACGCTAGTGTGAAAGTAGCCTTATGTGTATGAGGAGCTCCCAATCCTATTTTTGCCAGATCCTTTTGTTTACCCAGGAGATAGGCCACCGCCAGAAGTGCCTCGCATCGACTTTCTCCGTTCAGCCCATAGAATACACACACGTTTGGCTGATCCATGTTGTGTGTATGGGGGAGCCGGCGGTGGGTGCACCTGTTATGTAGAGGCCGGTGCCTCGGCATAACTTAGGCGCATCACGCACCAGCGAAGTGGTTGTCTCACTTCAGCAAATGGTGTTCATCACGTAGAAAGTCAAAGGGTTACTCCGACACTTGTGCCCCCCTGATGCCCCCCAAAATGACTGGGCACCTCATACATGTTATACTTGCCCAACCCCCCCCCGGCACCCACATCTCTCTTGATGACCGCTGCTGCATCTCCCTGTTGCACGGATCAAAACTTCCAACGACATGGGGGCAGCCAATAGCAGGCCGTGACGGGGACGAGCCTCCCTAGCATCGCAGGTGCTGCCCCCCCCCGTATGTTATGATCCAGAGATGCAGCGTCGGCCATGCAACAGGAGCGACTTGGATGCCAGGGAGCGGGTAAGTAAGTATAACCTGTATGAGGTGCCCGGGCATCATAGGTGTTGGATAACCCTATAATGCAAGGCACTTACTAATGTATTGTGAGAGTCCATATTGTCTCCTTTACTGTCTTGTTTCCATTTTTCCATCACATAACATACACTGCTTGTTTCCAGGGGTTACGACCCTGCAATCCAGTAGCGGCGGCCGTGCTTGCTTTTTCCTTTAGTGTGCAAGCATGACCACCACCACTGCTGGATTACAGGGTGGTCATAACCCCTGGATATGAGCAGTGTACAAATTTAATTAAGCCGGCAAAGGAGGCAATATGGACAATCACAATACATTAGTAAGTGCCTTGTATTAAAGTGGTTGGCCCATCTCCCACACTGGTGGCATATCGCTGGGATATGCCACCGATGCCTGATAGGAGCGGATCCCAGAGATGGGACCCGCACCTCTCACTAGAACAGAACCTGTGGCCAAACTACAATTCCCAGCATGCCCTAATCGCTGTAGGCTATCCAGGCATGCTGGGAGTTGTAGTTTTGCGACAGCTGGAGGGGCGCAGGTTGAGCATCCCTGATGTAGATAATCTTGCGGCCCCCGTTATCTCTACCCCTTGTGTTATGACTAAGAAATGTAATATGGAAATAAAAACACCTTGCTCACCAAAACCATGAACAAATAAGGGCTAAGGGGGATGGGACTGTGTGGTGTGAACAGAGACTAAAGCGAGTAGCCGATTATAGGGCCTTTTCTGTTCCCTGTACAGAGGTCACTCAGGCTCTGCCTCAGAGCACAGGCCGCCACTCACCACTCCATTACATGTAAGGACGGGAGCAGCCATTTGTACCCCCACATTAGTACCACTTACCCCCAGGAGGCTGGGCACCTCAATGTGAAGCGGTGACTGACTAACCTGTAAAGTTGTCCCGTTGGCAGCCATCTCCGCTCAGCCCCTCACCGGGTGGCTCGTGAATACCAGCTCACTATGCCAACTTAGTAACTAATCCACCCTCTTTAACAGCGCTAGACAGGAGACCCACTTCCGGGTGTGTATAAACACCCTCGGCTTTTCATCCACTTCCGTGCAGAGTGAGACACATCCGAATTACGTCAGCGCGCGTCAGCCAATCACTTGACTCCGGGAGTTCCAGCACATGACACGATGACGACACCACTGAGGTCAGGCAACCGCACCCGAGAGATACAGCTACAGCTACAGCCAGAGCATGCGCATTGTGGAGGTCCATGGCTGCAGCGGGCGCCTGCGTCACGTGCCTCTAGTTTTTACTTCCTGTTGGGCGGGAAAGCGCTTGGTCTCCGTCACGTGACGTTTACAGCGTGTAGTACAGATTAGAAGAGAAGTGGTGAAGTCAGGGAGTGAAGAAGGCGTAAGCAAATCTTCAGAATATTCACCTCGCCCTAGCAGTCCCCATAGTGATGTGACTATGAGGGAAATAGGGGAATATATCAACACTTGTGTAAAGGAAAACTAATCGTCATCGTTTGATTTTCCAAAGGAGCCTTCAAAGATGGTTGCTATGGGCAACTGAGCCAGTTTTTTTACATCACTTTTAATAAGTCTTTTATATATATATATATGAAAAGCGGACAGCACTCCAGATAAAAAAGCAATTGGTATTCACCCATGTGGAAGGCAACGTTTCAGCTCATACGAAGAGCCTTTCTCTTGTATGAGCTGAAACGTTGCCTTCCACATGGGTGAATAAACACCAATTGCTTTTTTACCTGGAGTGCTGTCCGCTTTTCGTCTTTATCTTTATGGGGTAAGTAAGCAGCTATATCCCTGGACCCAGCGCCCGCTAGCACCTATTTCTACAGTGCTGCCCTCATTTCCTTTTATATATATATATATATATATATATATATTTATATATAAAATAGGCAACTTGTTTCCCGTTTCCATGAAAAAAATATGTGCGCATTATTTTTCTGAGGCTGGTGGTACTTGATTAGATTATTTTAGTGGTAATTAGCATCATTTTACAGCTCACAGTAACTGCTGATAATGAGTTCTTATCCAGACAGTAGGTGATCAGTTATATAAACAATCCTGGAAAATATCGTAATACTGCCATTGATTTGAAAGGTTATAACTTTCTCGTGCTTTTTTCCATTGGGGGACACAGACCATGGGTATAGCTTAGAGGTATCAGTAGGAGGGACACTATGCAAATGAAAGAGCTCCTCCTCCTCGGGCTATACCCCCAGACTCCACCAGGAGGAACTCAGTCTTTGCTTAGTGTCTGGTGAAGGAGGTTGACACTCTCTGATTCTACTCCTTTTTGTTATTTTTATTCTAGATGGGGACACAGGTCGGCATGGCGCCTTCCTGGTCCCCCGTGGAGTGCCCGCCGCCGTCTTTGGGACGTTGCCTGGCTGCCTCCATTTCCCCCCAAGAAGATAAGTGGATCCGGGCTCGACCTGTTAGCTCCGGCATCCCACCAGCTGCTGGGACGCCTGCTGCCTACCCTCCTCCAGAGCACTGTTCTCCTGGATTGGAGTCAGAAGTCTGAAGAGGCGCATCCCTGCTGGTCTGGACATCGAGGGAGCATGCTGAGCAGATAAGTGTTGCCCAATCCCTCCCCCTCCCTCTGTGTCTATTTGTCTGTGGCTACCTGGGTGAACTTGAAGAAGGATCCTGATGGGGCACTTTCTTCATTTTGGCACTGGAGTACTGGCATCTCTTCCCCCTTAAACTGTGGGCTTCAGCGCTTCTCTCGTCGGGCCTTGGCTGCTGCGCTCCCTCAGCGCCCGCCGGCAGGCCGCTCCTCCACGTGGTGTTTGTTTAAATCACGCGCGCGCTTATTTCCGCGCGCGTGCGCTTATTTTCGCGCATATTTTCGCGCGTGCGCATATTTTCGCACGCGCGCATATTTTCGCGCGCGCATACTTTCGCGCGCGCGCATATTTTCGCGTGCGCTTATTTTTCGCGCGCTTTTTTTCGCGCCATAATGACGCGTTCGGGGAGGCGGAGCCTCGGCATGCCGCTCTGACTCTCCTTACACCGGAGACTCTGTTTGCTCATGGCCGTGCAGCTCCTCATCACTCTACTCCGTTTTGTGCCAGGCAAGCTGGTAGCTCAGTGGTACTGCTGCTGCTGCCCCATGTCCAGGCTTTCTGAGTTCAAAGCCCCTTTCAGCCTTCAAAAATTGTTTATATTATTCTAGATGGGGACACAGGTCGGCATGGCGCCTTCCTGGTCCCCCGTGGAATGCCCGCTGCCGTCCTTGGACGCTGCCTGGCTGCCTCCATTGCCCCCCAAAGAAGACAAGTGGATCCGGGCTCGACCTGCAGCTCCGGTATCCCACCAGCTACTGGGTCTCCTGCTGCCACCCTCCACCAGAACACTGCACTCCTGGACAAGGAGTCAGAAGCCTGATGAGGTGCATCCCTGCTGGTCCTGGAGTCGAGGGAGAAGTTCTGCAGGAGAAGTTCTGCAGGAGCAGATAAGTATTACCTGCATCCCTGCCTTACCCCCCTCCTCCACCCCTCCTCCACGTCCCTGGGGGCCTGCGGTCCCCGCTTGGGCATCTGCCATGTCCAGCGCGGCCGCTAAATTGGTCTTAGTCGCCAAGGCAACCATGTCCTTTAATCCTGTGGCGCTAACGACTCCATCTCTCTCAGTGGTCCCCACAGTGGGTGACTGACTACGAAGAGGCAGCGTGAGCGGCAGCATCACACCTCGGATGTCTCCGTCTCTCCACCCCCCTCACCTCGCCGGTGGCGCTTGCGGACTGCTCTTCCCCCTCCCTAGGGAGAGTAATCCGAAGGAGAATTATCCGGCTCGGACGAGCCAGGTCCTTTTTGGACTATAGGGCATTTTCAAATCCTGTGACGCCAACCACCTCTCTAAGTGGTTTTCCACAGAAGACGCCCGACTACTAACAGGGAGCGTGAGCAGCAGCATCCCTCCTCGGATGGCTCTGGCTCTCCCCCCCCCCCCCCCCCTCGTCTAGAGGCGCGTTCGGGCGACTCTCCCCTCCCTTAGGGAGCGCAAGTCTGAAGGAGAATTTCCGGCTCTGATTAGGTCATGGAGCGGGACCCCTCGCCTAAGCTCTCCACCAGGGTGGCTGACTTAGTGGTGACTGTCCGAGACACCTTTATTCTCCAAGGGGATTCTCCTCCTTCCACTGGTCAGGAGTTCCCCCTTTTTCCGTCCAGGCAGTCGGAGACTACCATGTTCCCGGTCCATGAGGGATTTTTCCGGTCATGTCCAGGGCCTGGGGTGGTCTTAATAAGGTTCTCGACCACCCAGCGCATGAATATACTTTCCTTTCCCTGCTGACGGCGAGGAGAGGTGTCTCCTCCCCCTAAGGTGGATCCTCCGGTGGCCGGATTAGCCAATTATGTGGCCCTTCCTGTCTTAGTCAGTTCCTCTTTCCAGGATGCTGTAGACAGACGCATAGACTCTCTTCCAGGTCCTTTTTTCGCTGGCAGCGCGTCCCTGTGACCTACCTTTCACTCAGCAGGGGTAGCCAGTGCTCTCTCGGTGTGGTTACAACGCCACCACCAGGAACTGGCGGTACGAGATGCGGCTACTAACACACTGGAGTTGGTTCTCCAGATGTCTCAGGCTTCTAAGATTCTTTGCGAAGCTTCTAGGGACATTGTTTCCCTCTTTGCCCGCAGGTTGGCCATCTCTGTCACTCAGCGCGAAGAGATTTGATTGAAGGTGTGGGATGCTGACGCCTCCACAAAGCGTTCCCTTGCTAATCTCCCCTTTGGGGTTTCCAGACCTTATGGGGATCAGCTGGACGAGTTCATCTCTGCATGCCTTTTGCCGTTTCTCATCTGGTAGGCCGTCGCCTGCTTCCTCCGCCGGGGGTCTCAGGTCGCCCGCAAAGAGCCCTTCCTTTGCACCAGCCTTCCCGGCACTAGAGGGCCCAGTCAGCCCGCCCTGCTGCTCCTAGGCCTATCACATGTCCCGATTGCGGAATCCCACCATCGATTCCTGCGCTTCGCCATTATGGGTCGACACTGTCAGTTTGTCGCCCTTCCTTCGGGTTGGCGACCACCCCGCGGGTCCTTGCCACGGTCCTGGACCGCTCATGGCGCTTCTTCGTACCAGGGGCATTCCTTTGCTGCCCTATCGGGACGATATCCGGATAGAGGCCCCCCTCTCTACCGCAGACCACGGACAGCGTCCGGATCACTGTTCAGACCCTGGAACGGTTCGGCTGGCTGGTAACTTTCCCAAACTCCTGCCTCTTCCCGTCCCAGAGGCTCTCCTTCCGGAGGGTGTTTTTGGACACCTCGGCTGCCTAAGTATTCTACCAGCCTTCAAGTCCTCCCAGGTCCAGGGGGCAGTGTCGCATCTGCTGCGCTCCCCGTGCCTCTCCATTCGGGAATACTTGCAGGTCCTGGGTCTTATGGTAGCCTCTTTCGAGGCCTTCCATATGCCCAGTTTCACACTCGCCTGGCGCAACAGGAGATCCTTTACCTTTCAGCGGGTTCGGGCAGCTCTCCCTTGGTGGCTGTTCCCAAAGAACCTGAGGTCGGGGAGTTCCTTTCTCGCATTCTCCTGGACGATCGCCGCCACCGATGCCAGCATCCTGGGTTGGGGGGGGCGTTTTCCAGTCTCGCACGGTTCAAGGAATTTGGTCGGCGGCAGAGTCTCGCCTTCCAATCAACTTTCTGGAACTGAGGGCGATTTTTTCCGCTCTCTCTCTCCTATTGGACCTCTCTCCTTGCGGGCCTCCCAGTGCGGGTTCAAACGGGCAATGCCGCGGCCGTGGCCTATATCAACCATCAGGGCGGGACCCGCAGCCGGATGGTGATGCAGGAGGTGAAGAGAATTCTGACGTGGGCGGAGACGCACGTTCCGGTGTTGTCAGCAGTTTGCATTCCAGGAGTGGACAACTGGACAGCGGACTTTCTAAGCCACAACACGGTGGATCCAAGCGGGTGGTCTCTGCATCCAGAAGGGTTCGAGGAAATCTGCCACAGATGGGACCGTCCGGATGTGGACTTAATGGCGTCCGGGTTCAACAACAAGATCCCAGTGGTCCTGGCTCGCGCCCGAGATCCGGAGGCGTACGGATGGATGCGCAGGTGTCTCCGTGGCAGGACTTCAGCCTCCTCTGTTTTCCTCTCCTACCAAAGGGTCTACGCCAGTTCGAGGCGGAAGGGACTCCGACCGTTCTCATCACCCCAGAGTGGCCTCGCCGCGCGTGGTTTTTTCGGACGTGGCTCGGTTGCTGGCGGACGCCCCATGGCCTCTTCCCGACGGACAGGACCTACTGTCTCAGGGCCCGTTCTTCCACCGGAATTTGCGGTCTCTTCGTTTACCGGCATGACTGTTGAAACCGCCATCCTGATAAAGATGGGGTTCTCGGATTCAGTGGTTAGGACCATGATCAGTCCGGGGAAGTCTTCTTCCTCCCGGATTTACTATCGTACCTGGATGGCCTTCCTATCCTTTTTTGAGGGTTCGGGGTTCCCTCCCCTTCGGTTTTCCATCTTGATGGTACTGTCTTTTCTTCAGTCTGGGCTTGTGCAGGGACTGTCGCCTAGTTCCCTGTAAGGTCAGGTTTCGGCGCGGGCCGTCAGAGGTCCCTTGCTCTTAAGGGTCCGGTGGTGACCTTTCTTCGGCGGTGGCGCATTCGGTTCCCCGTATGTTCCCCCTTTTGTCTCCTTGGGATCTCAATTTGGTTCTGCGCGCTCTGCAGTCGGCCCCCTTCGAGCCTTTGAGGAGGGTCTCTCTGACTGTTCTCATCTGGACTTCCTTGTGACCATAGCTTCTGATACAGCTACATAGTGTAGTGATTAAAGTTCTGGGCTATTATGCAGTGGCTGTGAGTTCACGTCCCATCACGAGCTTTTAAGTCAGACTGGTGTCGGAGCTGGCCGCTCTTTCCTGTCAGGAGCCTTTCTGGTTTTCCACCAGGATTAAGTTGTGCTCCGTCCAGTCCCCTTCTTTTTGCCCAGGGTGGTCTCTCCCTTCCGCCTTGATGAGGATCTTGTCCTGCCTTCCTTTTGTCCTTCTCCGGCTAACCCCAAGGAATGCACTCTGCATTCCCTGGATGTTGTACGGGTCCTGGAGGTGTGTCTCGCGGCTACTGCTTCCGTCCGCCGTTCTTGGCGCTCTGGATCTGCTTGGCTATTTCCGCGGCTTGTCACGCTTGTGGTGGAGTTCCCCCGGCTAGAATTGCCGTTCTCTCCATTGGGGCGGAGGGGGCTTCCTGGGCAAGACGCAGTCGTGCCTCTGCGTCTCAGCTGTGTACGGCGGCCACCTGGTCGTCCTTGCATACCTTTGCAAATTTTTGTCAGTTGCATTCACTGGCTTCGGCTGATGCGGCTTTGGCCGCAGGGTTTTGCAGGCTGTGGTTCCTGTTTGACCGTTGGGGCGTTCCTCCTGGCGGTGCTGGTATTTTTTCCCACCCCATGGACTGCTTTTGGACGTCCCATGGTCTGTGTCCCCCAATGGAAAAAAGCACGAGAAAAGGAGATTTTTGTGAAACTCACCTGTAAAATCTTTTTCTCGTCTTTTCCATTGGGGGACACAGCTCCCACCCATTATTCCTGTTGCAGGAGGGGTCTTTAGTTCAGTTTTTCTGTTTCTGGTTGGACCTTATGGCTTGGTCCGATGGTTTCCATGATTTTTTCTTGCTCCTTCTCCTACTGCTTGTGCAACGCCTGAGTTCCTCCTGGTGGAGTCTGGGGGTATAGCCCGAGGAGGAGGAGCTCTTTCATTTGCATAGTGTCCCTCCTACTAATACCTCTAAGCTATACCCATGGTCTGTGTCCCCCAATGGAAAAGACGAGAAAAAGATTTTACAGGTGAGTTTCACAAAAATCTCCTTTTTGCGCCATTCAGATTCTGGCATAAATAACATACTAACTTTTATTCTCAGGGTCAGTATGATTACAGCGATACCAAAAACACTGTTCTTTGCATTTTACTATTATCCCTTATTTAACCCATACTAAAAGGCTGATGCCTTAATAGAAGAAAATGCTAATATCTCTGCAACCGTTTAACATCCAGACAAAAGAAAGGTATCGTTTTAATCCACACGATCAACCCTACCAGGCAGCAAGGCTTGTTTAATAGGGTTGATAAGCATGATTACCACTATTAAACCAGGCATAATGCTTGGTAGGATTGATCATGCTGACAGAGTCTCTTTAACCGCCTCCGGACCGCCTAACGCAGATCTGCGGTCCGGAGGCGGCAGCTGTGCGCTCAACGACGCATCGGAACGTCATCTCGCGATAGCCGAGATTTCCTGTGAAGCGAGTGGATCTCCAGCCTGCCAGTGGCGATCGTTCGCTGGCAGGCTGGAGATGCAATTTTTTTAACCCCTAACAGGTATATTAGACGCTGTTTTGATAACAGCGTCTAATATACCTGCTACCTGGTCCTCTGGTGGTCCCTTTTGTTTGGATCGACCACCAGAGGACACAGGTAGCTGTGTAAAGTAGCACCAACCGCCACTACACTACACCCCCCCCCTGTCACTTATTAACCCCTTATGAACCCCTGATCACTTCATATAGACTCCCTGATCACCCCCCCCCCCCCCCCCCCCCGTCATTGATCACCCCCCTGTAAGGCTCCATTCAGACGTCCGTATGATTTTTACGGCTCCACGGATACATGGATCGGATCCGCAAAACACATACGGACGTCTGAATGGAGCCTTACAGGGGGGTGATCAATGACAAGGGGGTGATCACGCATATAGACTTCCTGATCACTTCCCTGTCATTGATCACCCCCCTGTAAGGCTCCATTCAGACGTCCGTATGATTTTTACGGATACACGGATACATGGATCAGATCCGCAAAACACATACGGACGTCTGAATGGAGCCTTACAGGGGGGTGATCACCCCCCTGTAAGGCTCCATTCAGACGTCCGTATGCGTTTTGCAGATCCGATCCATGTATCCGTGGATCCGTAAAAATCATACGGACGTCTGAATGGAGCCTTACAGGGGGGTGATCAGGGAGTCTATATGGGGTGATCACCCCCCTGTCATTAATCACCCCCTGTAAGGCTCCATTCAGACATTTTTTTTCGCCCAAGTTAGCGGAAATTGTTTTTTTTTTTTTTTCTTACAAAGTCTCATATTCCACTAACTTGTGTCAAAAAATAAAATCTCACATGAACTCACCATACCTCTCAGGGAATCCGAAAACGTAAAATTTTTTAGACATTTATATTCCAGACTTCTTCTCACGCTTTAGGGCCCCTAAAATGCCAGGGCAGTATAAATACCCCACATGTGACCCCATTTCGGAAAGAAGACATCCCAAGGTATTCCGTGAGGGGCATATTGAGTCCATGAAAGATTGAAATTTGTGTCTCAAGTTAGCGGAAAGGGAGACTTTGTGAGAAAATACAAAAAAAAAATCAATTTCCGCTAACTTGATGAACTCGCCATGCCCCTCATTGAATACCTTGGGGTGTCTTCTTTCCAAAATGGGGTCACATGTGGGGTATTTATACTGCCCTGGCATTTTAGGGGCCTGAAAGCGTGAGAAGAAGTCTGGGATCCAAATGTCTAAAAATGCCCTCCTAAAAGGAATTTGGGCCGCTTTGCGCATCTATGCTGAAAAATAAAATAAAAAAATCATCGTTTTCCGCTAACTTGTGCCAAAAAATAAAAAGTTCTATGAACTCACTATGCCCATCAGTGAATACCTTAGGGTGTCTACTTTCCGAAATGGGGTCATTTGTGGGGTGTTTCTACTGTCGGGGCATTGTAGAACCTCAGGAAACATGACAGGTGCTCAGAAAGTCAGAGCTGCTTCAAAAAGCAGAAATTCACATTTTTGTACCATAGTTTGTAAACGCTATAACTTTTACCCAAACCATTTTTTTTTTTTTTTATCAAAGACATGTAGAACAATAAATTTAGCGAAAAATTTATATATGGATGTCGTTTTTTTTGTAAAATTTTACAATTATTTAATCAGTTCTGAAAGTGAAAAATGTAATTGTTTTGCCAAAAAATTGTTAAATTTCGATTAATAACAGAAAAAGTTAAAATGTCAGCAGCAATGAAATACCACCAAATGAAAGCTCTATTAGTGAGAAGAAAAGGAGGTAAAATTCATTTGGGTGGTAAGTTGCATGACCGAGCAATAAACGGTGAAAGTAGTGTAGTGCAGAAGTGTAAAAAGTGGCCTGGTCATTAAGGGGGTTTCAGCTAGCGGGGTTGAAGTGGTTAAAGAGGACCTTTCATTGGTTTGTAGTAAGTGAGATAAATGCGTGTATCTGCGGGGTACCCCCCGCTGTGCTGCCACCCTAACAGTTTTTTTTTAAATAGCGCTCCTGCGCCCCGTTATGGCCCCCCACAAATTTTGCGCTCAGTACGCTAATACTGAGCATTGCAGCAATGGGGAGGAGATGCAGTCTCTCTGTGGGCGTCTCCTTCTCCCCTGGCTGTAGCGCTGTCCAATCGCATCGGAGAGCGTCACGGCCAGGGAGGTCTTTCTCCCTGGCTGTGATGCTCCGCGCTGCAATTGGACAGCGCTACAACCAGGTTAGAAGGAGACACCCACAGAGAGACTGCATCTCCTCCCCATTGCTCCAATGCTCAGTATTAGCATACTGAGCGCAAAATTTGTGGGGGGCCATAACGGGGCACAGGAGTGCTGTTTAAGAAAGAAACAGACAGGGTGGCAGCACAGCGGGGGGTACCCTCAGATACACGCATTTATCTCACTTACTACAAACCAATGAAAGGTCCTTTAGAGGACATGAACGTCCAATGAATAGATTGCTTCTCACATACATTACTGTTAATACAGTAATATATGTATCATTCAGTATGTTCCAATGCAGTGCTGCCACTTCCTATTGGAATATACCTGTGGTAGGCCTGGTAGCCTCATACAGGCTGTAGCCTATTACAACCAACAGTTTCCCCAATCTCCGTGCAAGCAAAGCCATCTCAGATGCTGTGGTCACATCTGACCATGGCATCTGAGGGGTTAGGTGTCTGTTATTAGTGTTATGAGGGGTCTGTTGTGTGAAACAGCAGAAACCTGGCGGCTATGGTACCCGCTCTGAAGCGGGCGCCATTTTTAAATACCTCACTAGTGCAGTACATGTACATTGGGAAGGGGTTAAAGGTCCTGAATTTACCAACTGAAACGTTGGTAAATGTGTATCAGTGCTGCAATGCAGCAATTTGTGCCCCCATGCAGTAGTTATGTCACCCCCCCTTAGTGCCCCTTCACAGTAGGCATGCCCTGTCTCCTTACAATGGTGAAGCCCCAGTAGTGTTAATAAAATATAAATTAGTAATACTAGTAAATACGAGTAATTAATACTCATCTAGCCCTGTTCCCCCAATGAATGGAGCACATTAGGCGCGATGCAGTGCCGTCATTGTACCTGCTGAGCTGTGTGCGCTCTCCTGCTCAGCAGATGTGGCCTGCTTGGGAGAGCACCGGCCGGTAAATGGGGCAACCGGGAGCTGACAGGACGGCGGAACAACTGCCAAAATCAGGGACTGTCCGGCTGGATGCAGGACAGTTGGGAGGTATGCTTATCTAATGCTTACCATAAACATAATATGTGGCCCAGCAAGGGCGCCCACACACATGAATTCGGCCTGTTTTTCCACCACTACAAAAAAAATGCTGTGGAAGCTGCTTGCGTTTTGTTCATACTGCATGCAGTTTTTCATTTTTTCTTGTTAATAATTAAGTTAACAGTGTTTTTATTTCTGGCATTTTTATCTATACAGGTATGGAGATATTTAATGCTAGAAAATAAAAACACCATGGATGAGACTTATCAAACTGCTGTAAAGGAAAACTGGTGTAGTTGCTCATCAGATTCCACCTTTAATTTTCCAAAGGAGCTCTGAAAAGTGGAATTGGTTGCACAAGAAATGCCGCAAACAGTTTGCTGAAGACAAGCAGACTAAGGCTCCATTCACACATCCGTATGTGTTTCGCGGATCCGCAAAACACGGACACTGGCAATGTGCGTTCCGCATTTTGTGGACCACACTTCGCCGGCATGATAATAAAAAATGCCTAATCTTGTCCGCAATTGTAAACAAGAATAGGACATGTTCTATTTTTTTCAGGAACGGAATAGCAGACCCGGAAGTGCTGATCCGCATTTCCGGATCCAGACAGCACATCGTGTGGCCCCACATAAATGAATGGGTCTGCAATTCCATTCTGCAAAATGCGGAACAGAATTGCAGACGTGTGAATGGAGCCTAAGGAGGAGCATTACTGGAACCATGTCCTGTGGTCTGAAGAGACCAAGATAAACTTATTTGGTTCAGATGGTGTCAAGTGTGTGTGGTGGCAACCGAGTGAAGAGTGCAAAGAGAAGCGAGTCTTGCCTACAGTCAAGCATGGTGGTGGGAGTGTCATGGTTTGGGGCTGCATGATGTGCTGCCGGCTGTAGGGAGCTACAGTATATTGAGGGAACCATGAATGCCAACATGTACTGTGACGTAGTGAAGCAGAGCGTGATCCCCTCCCTTCAGAAACTGGGCCGCAGGGCAGTATTTCAACATAACTACCCCAAACCCACCTCCAAGACTACTACTGCCTTTCTATTAAGCATCTGTGGGGCATCCTCAAACGGAAGTAAATGAGTTAAAGGGGATGTCCCACGAAAAATATTCTACAGTTTTCAAACCAGCACCTGGATCTGAGTGCTTTTGTAAATCCATTTAATTAGAAATGTAGCATACCCACTGAGTTAATAAAATGTATCTGTATAGCGCCACCGTGTACAGATTTCTAGGGTGGAAGAGATCATCCTGGGACGTGCACCCACGTAAGCCTTTTTGGATTGCTGTAGTCGTACCTTTGTTTGCAAGTTAATGACATAATAATACGTCATGGCGGCAGATGACTTGCCGCAATTTGACGTACTATTACGTCATGGTGATTGGGCGGGCACCAGAGCGGTGTGCACCCGATCATTGCGCCCGGCAGTTACTGATAGTACAGCGGTGACCGTGGTATAGAAGTGGTTTGCAGTCAGTGAGGGTTACCATCGGGTCCCTGCTCTGTGGTGACGGGGACCCCATGGTTGAGAAGGCAGCCCGATGCCTTGCAGAGCTGCCCAGTGCCTTTCAAGGCATCGGGACCTGCCTTCTATGGAAGCCGAGGAGATCCAGGCCCATCTCCTAGGCAACCCGTTAGTGTATTACTCAGTGTAATACACTAACAGGCAATGCATTACAATACAGATGTATCGTAATGCATTGCAGAGGGGATCAGACCCTCAAAAGTTGAAGTCCCAGAGTGGGACAGAAATAAAGTAAGAAAAAAAGTGTTTTTAATAATAAAACAAAGTTTTAAGTAAAAAAAAAAAACGCCCCTTCCCCGGATTTTATAAGGAAAAAAGCACACTTATTAGGTATCACCGTGTCCGTAACGACCCACTCTATAAATATATCCGATAATATACCCGTCAGATAAACAGTGTAAAAAAATTAATTAAATCTGTGCCAAAAAAGACATTTTCCAGGACGTCCTCCATGACAGCACTACATGGAGGTTGTCTCCCCCGCCCACTATTGGGACAGGAAACAGAGAGGTTAAAAGCTCCCCCCCCCCACCCACCTTCACCAGTGTTTTTTCCTGTCCCAATAATGGACAGGGCAGAGAGAGGGTCTCTCTTCAGACCTTTTTGTTTTTTCTTTTTTTTCTAAACGCCAGGCTAAAATCCCTAAGCTGGGGTCCCTTAGCCTCCCAGCCCCTCCAGTACCTGTGGGTCACGCGGCTCACTGCTGGGAAGGACGTTCGCAGGGGCTGGGGAATGGTAGCCGCAACCCCGCTGGGGCTCTGGGCTGCAGGATGCTCTCTCCAGGGGATGCGGGAGCCAGAGCGCCTTTTTTCCTTTACTTCCGGTTTCGGCGCTGATCCGGAAGTGACGTCGAGGCGCCGGTGAAGGAGTGCGCATGTGCGTAACCTCCGACACCGGATCCAACATGGCGGCGCCCTGTGTTTGATCCCCGCGGCAAGGGACGCTAGAGGCCTAGCGTTTGGGCCTCGCGTCCCATCCGGAACCCCTGCAGTGACCGGAATCAGGAGAGGAGGAGGAAGAAGAGTCTTTACCTTCCTCATCCCATGAGGAGAAACGCAAATATTGTTTCTCATCTGAGGATATGGATTCCCTTCTGACTGCGGTTAGACAGACCATGGATATCCCAGACGAACCAACTAAAAGGTCCATTCAGGAGGAAATGTTTGCAGGCCTGATTACTAAACGGAAAAAAGTTTTTCCTTTGAATTCCAGCCTAAAGCAGATGATCCTGGATGAGTGGGAAGATGTGGAAAAGAGGCTTTTTATTCCCAGAGAATTCAAAAGTCGTCTATCCTTTGACAAAGAGGACACTAAACTATGGGAGGAAATCCCAAAGATAGACGCCCCGGTCGCCAGGGTAGCTAAGAAAACAGCAATCCCATTCGAGGACTCCTCCCAGCTGAAAGACCACATGGACCGCAAGGCCGACGGTCTCCTGAGAAAATCTTGGGAGGCTTCGGCGGCCTTAATCTCCACTAACGTTGCAGCCACATCTGTGGCTAGGTCTTTACTATTGTGGTTATCTCAGCTGGAGAATCACTTGTCAATGGGAACTCCCAGGGAGGACATCTTGGAGACTATCCCACTCCTGAAGATGGCAACGGCCTTTACAGCGGACGCCTCGGCTGAGTCAGTCAGGTTCGCAGCTAAAAGTGGGGCCCTTGTAAACACCGCAAGAAGAGCTTTGTGGTTAAAGAACTGGTCTGGTGATCTCACTTCAAAAAATAAACTATGTACAATTCCCTTTTCAGGATCATATGTGTTTGGTCCTAGCCTGGACAAAATTCTTGAAAAGGCCTCAGATAAAAAGATAGGGTTTCCTGAAACAAAAACTAAAAAGACACATTTTTTTCGGAAAAAATTTCAGCCAAAGAACCAAGCGTATAAAGACAAGGGTAAATCGGGAAGATGGTCCTATCCTAAAGGGGGTAAGGGCAGAGGATTTCTGCTTAACCCCAACACTTCCCAAGACAAACAATGACGCCAGGCCAGTCGGGGGAAGATTAAGATCTTTTCTCCCAGCATGGAGCCAAATAACCCAGAACCCTTGGGTGCTCCAAATTATTCATGAGGGATACAGGATAGAGTTTATGTCTGTTCCGCAACACAAATTTGTGCTGACAGGGTACGGAGGAGATACACCTCAGGAAAATCTTTTAAAAGACGTCACAAAATTAAAGAAGCTGGGCGCAGTGACTCGCGTCCCTGCGGGTCAGGAAGGTAGGGGCTTCTATTCAAGGTTATTCCTGGTCAAAAAGCCAGACGGTTCATTCAGAACCATAATCAACTTAAAACCCCTAAACGTCTTCATAAAGTACCGTCGTTTCAAGATGGAATTGATAAGATCGACAACACCCCTCATTTCTCAGGGAGCGGTAATGTGCACCTTGGACTTAAAAGATGCATATTACCATGTACCAATACATCCGGACCACCAAAAATTCCTAAGGTTCGCGGTAAGGGAGGCAGCGGAAGTAAACCATTATCAGTTTCAGTGCCTGCCCTTTGGGATTTCAACAGCCCCCCGGGTGTTTACAAAGTTAGTCATAGAGATAGTGGCCTTTCTCAGACTGAAGGGAATAAAGATTGTACCCTATCTAGACGATCTTCTCCTAACCGCAGACTCTGCTCCAGTTCTAGCGGCACATACACAGACAACAATATCCCTCTTACAGGATCTCGGCTGGATCATAAACTGGGAAAAGTCGGACCTAGTACCAGAGACCAGAAAGATCTTCCTGGGAACGCTGCTAGATTCGAACCTACAGAGGTCTTTCCTTCCACCTCAAAAGCAGCAGAACCTTGTCAGGAAATTGAAAGCGTTTCAGGAAAAATCCGTGTGCACCATCCGAAACGCCATGAGCGTCCTGGGCTTGATGACTTCTTGCATATTTACGGTACCGTGGAGTCAGCATCACACGAGGATCCTACAGAAGATGATCCTGTCTGTCTGGGACGGGGCCCACCGATCCATAGACCGGAAGATCCTGATAAAGGAGAATGCTCGGAGATCCCTGGATTGGTGGCAGATAGCAAGCAACCTGTCAAAGGGCGTCTCCTGGAACCTAAGTCCATATGTCGTAGTAACTACAGATGCCAGCCAACAGGGCTGGGGTGCAAAGGTTGGAATCTACTACTACCAAGGAACTTGGAGTCAGACCATAAAGAACAGGTCTTCAAACTTCAGAGAACTTCAGGCCGTGTGGGAGACTCTCAAACAGAGTCAGGATCTTTTAAGTGGTCAAAACATACGAATCCTATCAGACAACATGACAGCGGTCTCTTTCCTCAAACATCAGGGGGGTACAAGATACCCTCTTCTCCAGAGTCTAACAAACAAAATTTTTTCCTGGGCCGAGGAGAATGTGCTATCAATCTCTGCAGTACACCTACAGGGTTCAAAAAACCAGTCGGCAGATTTCCTCAGCAGACACCTTATAGATCCAAACGAGTGGACTCTGAACAGACAGGTGTTTCTAGAATTGACAGCTTCATGGGGGTACCCAGAAATCGACCTCTTTGCTTCAAGGGAGAATGCTCAAACAACCTCCTTCTTCTCCCGGAACCCTGCCGATCATCCCACAGCAGTAGACGCTTTATCCCAGTCCTGGGACATGAAGCTAGCGTATGCGTTTCCTCCCTTCCCCCTGATTTCAGTAGCCCTAAGAAAAATCAGCAGGGAATCGTCCAGGGTGATCTTCATAGCTCCCTTTTGGCCGAAACAAGCCTGGTTCCCAGTCCTGTCCTCTCTGAGTCAAGAAGATCCGATTCCTCTCCCTCTAAGACCAGACCTGCTGCATCAGGGTCCAATCTGGAGTCCGGAAATAAACAAGCTGAAGTTAACAGCGTGGCTTCTGAAAGGGACTTGTTAAAATTACAGGGGTTCTCGGACGAAGTAATAGCCACTATCCAGAGAGGCCATAAGCAGGTGACATCGGCGATTTATAATAAAATCTGGAAGAAATTCTGCTCCTGGATGACGCTGAGAAGGAAGAATCCCCTGCTCCCGAGCCTAGGAGATATTCTTGATTTCCTCCAAGAAGGATTCGACATGGGTCTTAGGCCCAGTACCCTCAAGGTGCAAACTGCAGCCTTGAGTTGGTTTCTAAATTACTCTCTGTCAGAAAATCGATGGGTAAGCAGGTTCTTAAAGGCAACCACGCGGATTAGACCAACACTAAGATCTCCGGTTCCGCCTTGGGACTTGTCGCTAGTGCTTAAGGCCCTAACAAAACCACCCTTTGAGCCCCTACACGAGAGTAGCTTAAGAAACCTAACCTTAAAAATGATGTTTTTAGTAGCCATCACATCAGCCCGTAGACTAGGGGAGATCCAGGCCCTCACCATCCGTGAGCCGTACCTTACAATCTGTGAAGATAGGGTCATATTAAGGCTAGACCCGTCCTTTATACCTAAGGTAGTTTCTTCCTTTCACCGGAACCAGGAAATTGTACTGCCAACCTTCTACACAGATCCAAAGACCGAAAGGGAGAAAGAATTCCAGCTTCTAGACGTCAGACGTTCCCTCCTTTCCTACTTAGACGTTACCAGTACCTTTAGACTGGACTCAAATCTCTTTGTTCAGTTCTCAGGCCGCAATAAAGGCAAGAAAGCTTCTAAAGCGACATTGGCAAGATGGATTAAGATAGTCATTAAAGAAGCCTATCAGAGCCAGGAGCTCCCCTTTCCCCAAGAGGTTAGGGCTCATTCTACAAGAGCAGTCTCGGCTTCATGAGCCGAGCATGTGAATGCTTCTATCGAACAGATATGTAAAGCGGCCACCTGAGCAAGCTCCCAAACCTTTTGTAAGCATTACAGATTAAATGTGTCAGGGAATGTTGACCAGTCTTTTGGGCGGAAAGTTCTTCAGGCTGCGGTCCCTCCCTAGTTATTGGATTAATTTGGTATTCCTACTCCATGTAGTGCTGTCATGGAGGACGTCCTGGAAAGTAAGAATTAGTCTTACCGGTAATGATGTTTCCAGGAGTCCGACATGACAGCACTGGTAGTTCCCTCCCTATTAGTTAATTTGTTTCTTTTGTGCTATGATACCCATTATTGTGTGATAATCTACAGTCATGTGAAAAAATTAGGACACCCTTTGAAAGCATGTGGTTTTTTGTAACATTTTTAATAAATGGTTATTTCATCTCCGTTTCAACAATACAGAGAGATTAAAGTAATCCGACTAAACAAAGAAAACTGAAGAAAAGTCTTTTCAAGGTCTTCTGTAAATGTCATTCTACAAAAATGCCTATTCTAACTGAGGAAAAAGATAGGACACCCTTGCCCCTAATAGCGAGTGTTATCTCCTGTGGCTGAAATAACTGCAGTGAGACGGTTCTTGTAGCCATCTACCAGTCTTCGACATCGGTCTGAGGAAATTTTACCCCACTCCTCAATGCAGAACTTTTTCAGCTGTGAGATGTTTGAGGGGTTTCTTGCACGTACAGCCCTTTTCAAGTCACCCCACAGCATCTCAATGGGATTCAAATCTGGACTTTGACTTGGCCATTCCAGGACTCTCCATTTCTTCTTTTTCAGCCAATCTTTGGTTGATTTACTACTATGTTTTGGGTCATTGTCATGTTGCATGGTCCAGTTCCGCTTCAGCTTTAATTTTCTAACTGATGGTCTCACATGTTCTTCAAGCACCTTCTGATACACAGTAGAATTCATCGTGGATTCTATGATGGTGATCTGACCAGGTCCTGCTGCAGCAAAGCAGCCCCAAACCATGACACTTCCACCTCCATGCTTCACAGTTGGTATGAGGTTCTTTTCTTGGAATGCTGTGTTTGGTTTACGCCAAACATGTCCTCTGCTGTTGTGTCCAAATAATTCAATTTTGGACTCATCTGTCCAAAGAACATTATTCCAGAAGTCCTGGTCTTTGTCAACTTTATCTCTGGCAAATGTCAGTCTGGCCTCGATGTTTCTCTTGGAAAGCAAAGGTTTCCTCCTTGCACACCTCCCATGCAAGTTAAACTTGTACAGTCTCTTTCTGATTGTAGAGGCATGTACTTCTACATCAACAGTAGCCAGAGCCTGCTGTAGTTCTCGAGATGACACTTTAGGGTTTTTGGAGACCTCTTTTAGCATCTTGCGGTCTGCTCTTGGGGTGAACTTGCTGGGGCGACCAGTCCTGGGCATGTTGGCAGTTGTTTTGAAAGCCCTCCACTTGTAGACTATCTTCCGGACAGTGGAATGGCTGATTTCAAAATCTTTTGAGATCTTTTTAAATCCCTTCCCAGACTCATAGGCTGCTACAATCTTTTTTCTGAAGTCCTCTGACAGCTCTTTTGCTCTCACCATGGTGCTCACTCTCACTTCAACAGTCAGGAGCACACCAAACTAAATGTCTGAGGTTTAAATAGGGCAAGCCTCATTCAACATGCAGAGTAACGATCTACTAATTATGTGCACCTGGTGTGATATACCTGTGTGAGATCTGAGCCAATTTAAGAGGGAATACATGTGAGGGTGTCCTATCTTTTTCCTCAGTTAGAATAGGCATTTTTGTAGAATGACATTTACAGAAGATCTTGAAAAGACTTTTCTTCAGTTTTCTTTGTTTAGTCGGATTACTTTAATCTCTCTGTATTGTTGAAACGGAGATGAAATAACCATTTATTAAAAATGTTACAAAAAACCACATGCTTTCAAAGGGTGTCCTAATTTTTTCACATGACTGTATAAAACACTGGTGAAGGTGGGTGGGGGGGGGGGGGAGCTTTTAACCTCTCTGTTTCCTGTCCCAATAGTGGGCGGGGGAGACAACCTCCATGTAGTGCTGTCATGTCGGACTCCTGGAAACATCATTGCCGGTAAGACTAATTCTTACTTTTGTCACCTTACATCACAAAAAGTGCAACACCAAGCGATCAAAAAAGGCGTATGCTCCCCAAAATAGTACCTAAGACAATCAGACCAAAAAATAAAAAAATATATAATTCTCTGACTATGGAGACACTAAAATATGATTTTTTTGTTTAAAAAATGCTATTATTATGTTAAAGTGAAATAAATAAAAATAGTAGACATATTCGGTATCACCACATCTGTAACGACCTGCTCTGTAAAAATATCACATGACCTACCCCCACAGGTAAACGCTATAAAAATAAATAAATAAAAACTGTGCCAAAACAACCAATTTTTTGGACATCTTGCCCCATAAAGTGTAATAATAAAAAAAATCACATGTACCCAAAAATGGTACCAATAAAAATGTCAACTCATCCAAAAATGCTTTATTATGTAAAACTGAAACAAACAAAGAAATTAGACATATTTGATATCATCGTGTCCGTAACAACCTGCTCTATAAAAATAGCACATGATGTCAGATGAACATTGTAAAAAACAAAAAATGAAAACTGTGCCAGAACTGCCATTTTTGGTTATGTTGCCTCACAAAAACGTAATATAGAATAGGGTTGTTGCGGGTATCAAAATATCGATACCCAATCGATACTTTTGTCCCGGTGTCGATACGATACCGGGATTTGAAATTTATCGATACTAGGCTGCCCTACTGCGCAGCCTAGCATCAGAGAACATGGAGAGCGCTGCTGTCAGTGCGCTCATGTTCCCTTAGCAGCAGAAGGGAGGAGTCACTCTCTCCCTCCCCCTGTGCCGCTGCTGCAAATAAGAAGAGAGGGGGGCGAGCTCACTGCGCCGCCACTGAAATTAAACCTTTAATACAGGCAGGTGCCGGCAGCAGAATCACATAGCCGCCACCCTGCCTTTGACAGGGTGCTGTGAGCAGTGGCAGTTAACCCCTCAGGTGCGGCACCTGAGGAGTTAGCTGCCGCTGATCTGCTGCCGACACCCACCTTCTGTATTAAAGGTTAATTATCATTGGTGGCGCAGTGTGCCTGTCCCCCCTTCCCCAGTATTAAAATCATTGGTGGCACAGTGCGCCCCCCCCCCCAGTATTAGAAACATTAGTGGAGCAGTGCGCCCCTCCCCCAACATCCCTCAGTATTAAAATCATTGGTGGCAGTGACCACAGGGTCCCCTTCCCTTCTTATTGGTGGTGCAGTGGCAGCTTCTGATCGGAGCCCCAGCAGTGTAATCCTGGGGCTCCGATCGGTTACCATCGCAGACAGGACGCTACCGAAGCCCTGGCTGCTATGGTAAGCTCCCTGCTGCTGTGTGCACAAATCACAGGGCAGCAGGGAGAGAGTGTAGTCCTATTCACCCTAATAGAGCACTATCATAGGACAAGGGATCAAAAGATCCCAGGTTCTAGCCCCTAAGGGGGCTAATAATAAATAAAAAGTAAAAAAAGAAAAAGAAAAAAAGTCCATTCAAGGGAACTGAGCTTAGCTGCGCCAGGCCAGTTGATACTAGCACTGCTGCTTTCTCAAAGGCGGGGGTCCCGGGTGTCGGACCCCCGCCAGTCAGATGCTGATGATCTATCCAGAGAATAGATCATCAGTTTAAACAGTGCAGAACCCCTTTAAGTATAAATCACCCCCTTTCCCAATTTTACATATAAAATATATAAACAATAAATAAATAATGATATCACATATCGCCACGTCCGAAAAGTCCAAACTATTAGCCCCTTCAAGACCAAGCCACATTTTGCAAATCTGACATGTTTAACTTTATGTGGTAATAACTTTGGAACACTTTTACTTATCCAAGCCATTCTGAGATTGTTTTCTCGTGACACATTGTACTTCATGTTAGTGATAAATTCGAGTCAATATGTTTTACCTTTATTTATTAAAAATCCCAAATTTACAGAAATTTTGGAAAAATTCGCAAGTTTTCTAAATTTGAATTTCTCTGGTTCAATGACAGATAGTGGTACCTCACAAAATAGTTATTACTTAACATTTACCATATGTCTACTTTATGTTTGCATCATTTTGTAAATGTTTTTTTTTTTTTTTTTTTTTGGGACGTTAGAAGGCTTAGAACTTTAGAAGCAAATTTTAAAATTTTTCAGAACATTTCCAAAACCCACTTTTTAAGGACCAGTTCAGGTCTGAAGTCACTTAGTGGGGCTTTTATAATAGAAACCACCCACAAATGACCCCATTTTAGAAACTACACCCCTCAAGGTATTCAAAACTGATTTTACAAACGTTGTTAACCCTTTAAGTGTTCCACCAGAATTAATGGAAAATAGGGGCGGAGCCAAGCACGGCATGTGAGCAGACACACGGCTGCTGAGCTCCTCTGCATTATCAGTCAATTCATCCTGAAAGCGGGCGAATATAGCGCTCAAACAACTCTTAACCTGCCTCTGGGCCACTAAAATCCTCTCTGGTGCACAGCAGGGCCGAAAAATCGCCGCCATGAAGATGAAAAAAGACACCAAAAGCGGGGAGAGAGACATCCAAGATGACGGAGCAGCAACTCCAGGCCGGCAGAGTCGCATGGGGGAGGTGCAGAAAAATATGCCAGGACGCCGATGGCACAAAGCACCAGAGGTATGAATAAAAGGCAAGCACAAATGTCAGAAGAATCACTGGCAAACGATGTGGCTGAGAGGGATGCAGCTGAAGGGGCGCACAGTACTAAATCCAACAGATACAGTGCCCTGCAGGCAGAAGAAGATGACATTGAAACAGGGGAGCAGGACTCTGACTCTGATGAACCAACCCTGAAAGATGTTATGCATGCTATATGAAAGTGCGGCAAATCACTGAATACCTTCACTGTACAAGTGGGTGCCATAAAGGAGGATGTAACTATAGTTCGCCATGACCTGAAAAAATTGGCAGAGCGCACCTCAGCTTTGGAAGAGAGAAGGGGGGCAGTTGAGGATGCCATACCACCCATGAAGCAAGATGCTAAAGAATATATGCGACGTTATTGCGGCTAAACAAGATGACCTAGAGAACCGGTCACGCCGTAACAATATCAGGTTGGTGGGAGTGCCTGAAAAAAATGAGGGGGTTAATCCTACAGACTTTTTTGAGACCTGGTTAAAATAAAAATTTGGGGAGGCGGCGTTGACACCGCTATTCGCGGTCGAAAGGGCTCATAGGGTTCCGACTCGCCCATTACCTCCAGGCGCACCCCCAAGACCAGTATTAATGAAAATACTACACTACAAAGACCGGGACATTCTCCTGAGAAAAGCCAGAGAAGTGGCTGATCTTACCATTAACGGACAGAAGGTGTCGCTTTTTCCAGATTTCTCTCAGGAAGTGCAAAAAAGAAGAGCAAAATTCCTGGACATTAAACGTCGCCTTAGGGTGTTGAATGTATCTTATTCTATGATTTATCCAGCCAAGCTGAGAATAGTCGCACTAGGAAATACAACATTTCATGAGGATCCGAAGGAGGCGCTGAGATGGCTGGATCGACTTGAACGGCAATTGGCGGGAAACAACAGCTGAAGTCATCCGAGATGATAAAGAACATGCTCCTGTGTTGACATAATCTCTGCACAGCATATGGCAATATTAGTATATGTGAGCGTGATTGGAGGGTATGAATGCTACAGTGGCTGCATAACAGTTGTTTTAAAAGGTTAAAATATGCACCAGAGAATTTAGCAGGTTTAAGTAGCCGGTCATTATCACTATGTGTAAAGATGCAGAGGGAGCAAGTAGACCTTTAAGTTAAAGGAGGGTTCTATACCACATAAGCAATTTGAGTGTTGATAAGTTTTAGGGTTAGCCAGCCCAGTTACTCTACCTTGTGTTATCAAAGGTAAATTGCTGATCAGTGCTAGGCCTCAGCAGCGGGTGCTGTTTTATCCCACGGCCAATCAAACGGTGTTGTAGTGGGGACTCGTGGAGGAGGTTGAACCACTAAACTTGTCTTTTTGGAGGCAAAACTGTTAAAGGGGAAGTTACAAGTTATTTGTTCAGGTACTGCGGTTCAGACTAACTATGATAGAGCTAGGTTTGTATACCATGCACCAGAGAAATGTCTTGATGTGTCTCCTATTTATATGGGGTCCTACCCGGTAAACATGTATAAAACGTATAGAGATGGCAGGAACAATTCAATTTGTTAGTTGGAATGTCAGAGGGGTAAAAGATAACAACAAGAGGAAGGCAATATTGGATAGCATGAAGCAATGCCACCCCGTGATATGTTGCTTACAGGAAACACATTTGTCAAAGGAGCAGACCTCGCTGCTCAGTCCTCGTTGGGCTGGGCATTGTTTCCATGCTACTTATTCCACATATGCGAGAGGAGTGAGCGTCCTCATACTCAGGAATATACCATTCGAATGCCTATCCCAAAAGATAGATGCAGAAGGGAGATTTATATGTTTATATTGTACCGTATTTAATACACAATGCGTTATAATAGGTATATATGTGCCACCGCGGTACTCCCCTACTGTGCTCAGAACTGTTCTGGGTTTTGTAACGGATCTACCAGAGGTCCCAGTGTTTATATTGTACCGTATTTAATACACAATGCGTTATAATAGGTATATATGTGCCACCGCGGTACTCCCCTACTGTGCTCAGAACTGTTCTGGGTTTTGTAACGGATCTACCAGAGGTCCCATAGGTATATATGTGCCACCGCGGTACTCCCCTACTGTGCTCAGAACTGTTCTGGGTTTTGTAACGGATCTACCAGAGGTCCCAGTTTTATTATTAGGAGACTTCCATACGGTAATACATACTGATATGGACAGAATGAGTGGGGGTTCACAATCCACGGGGGGAGGAGTCACTCAATTTGGTAAATTAATCCAAGAGGTTTCCCTGCTGGATTACTGGAGGATGAAACATCCACAAACAAAACAATACTCATGTTACTCTACAACTTATGGTTCCCTGTCAAGGATAGATATGATATTGGGTAATGAGAGCCAGGGACACTTTGTCCAAAAGGTGGAGTATTTACCACGCAGGATCTCAGATCATTCTCCAGTAATGGCAACGGCTGACTTTCTATCTTTTCAACATAAGGGCATTAAGATATGGAAATTCAACCCGTACTGGTTGCATATACTTCCAGATATTGGTGGAATTGGGGAGAAATTAAAGGAATTTTTCATACTTAATAATCCATCAGCCCCCAAATTGATAGTATGGGATGCAATGAAAGCTTTCTTGAGAGGGTTATTGATAGCTGACATAAATTTAAAAAAAAAATGAATCCAGGTTTAACGTACGTAAATTAATAGCAGAGGTAGAAGCAACGGAAGCAGAGTACATTGTTTCTCCGGATGTCACAATGGAAAAGAGATGGCGGGAGGCACAGCAAAAACTGAACGACAATCTATTACAAACTGCACAAAATAAAAGTTTTTTTCAAAAACAATCCTACTATGAAGAAGGAGAAAAGGCAGGCAGGCTGTTAGCAATAATCTCTAAAGCCCAACAACAAACAGCATACATAGCGGCCCTTAGAGATAGGGAAGGGTGCCCTTTGTCACCGTTACTGTTTGCAGTGGCGATAGAACCACTAGCTGAAGCCCTTAGAAACGCCGGCCTAGTAAAAGGCTTTCAATATGGGAATCTTATTGAAAAAATCGCACTATATGCGGACGGCTTACTGTTATTTTTGGAGGATTGGGAAACATCCCTTCCGGAAGCTATTAATGTTATAAATGATTTTGGCCAACTATCTGGATTAACCATAAATTGGTCGAAATCCGTCATAATGCCTTTATCTAAAACAGTGAACCCGTCTCCGCTAGTGTCACCGGATCTCAAAGTTCGTTACATCTTTTAAATACTTGGGGGTGAAGGTATCTACTGATACTCGAGAATATGGAGATCTGAATTTAGTACCTCTACTTGAGAAGTTCAGAAGCAAAATGCAAGCGTGGACTAAGTTACCTCTTACACTGATTGGTAGAGCCAACCTTATTAAAATGATCCTTATGCCCCAATTGTTATACCTTGTCCATAATGCACCAACATGGTTCCCAATCTGATTTTTCCACAAGATTAATACAATCTTTAGAGATCTTATATGGAAACAAGGTGTCCCACGCATAAAATTAAAGGGGTTGTCCAAGTTATATTTATTGATGATCTATCCTCAGGATAGGTCATCAATATCAGATCGGAGGGGGTCCGACACCCGGCACCCCCTCCGATCAGCTGTTTAACCACTTCAACCCCGCTAGCTAAAACCCCCTTCATGACCAGGCCACTTTTTACATTTCTGCACTACACTACTTTCACAGTTTATCGCTCGGTCAATGCAACTTACCACCCAAATGAATTGTACCTCCTTTTCTTCTCACTAATAGAGCTTTCATTTGGTGGTATTTTATTGCTGCTGACATTTTTACTTTTTTTGTTATTAATCAAAATGTAACGATTTTTTTGCAAAAAAATGACATTTTTCACTTTCAGCTGTAAAATTTTGCAAAAAAAAAAACGACATCCATATATAAATTTTTCGCCAAATTTATTGTTCTACATGTCTTTGATAAAAAAAAAAATGTTTGGGCAAAAAAAAAAAATGGTTTGGGTAAAAGTTATAGCGTTTACACACTATGGTACAAAAATGTGAATTTCCGCTTTTTGAAACAGCTCTGACTTTCTGAGCACCTGTCATGATTCCTGAGGTTCTACAATGCCCAGACAGTAGAAAACCCCCACAAATGACCCCATTTAGGAAAGTAGATGCCTTAAGGTATTCGCTGATGGGCATAGTGAGTTCATAGAACTTTTTATTTTTTGTCACAAGTTAGCGGAAAATGATGATTTTTTTTTTTTTTTCTTACAAAGTCTCATATTCCACTAACTTGCGACAAAAAATTAAAAATTCTGGGAACTCGCCATGCCCCTCACGGAATACCTTGGGGTGTCTTCTTTCCAAAATGGGGTCACTTGTGGGGTAGTTGTACTGCCCTGGCAATTTAGGGGCCCATATGTGTGAGAAGTACTTTGCAATCAAAATGTGTAAAAAATGGCCTGCGAAATCCGAAAGGTTCTCTTTGGAATATGTGCCCCTTTGCCCACCTTGGCTGCAAAAAAGTGTCACACATCTGGTATCACCGTACTCAGGAGAAGTTGGGGAATGTGTTTTGGGGTGTCATTTTACATATACCCATGCTGGGTGAGAAAAATATCTTGGTCAAATGCCAAAAAATGGCAAAAGTTGTCTTTTGCCAAGATATTTCTCTCACCCAGCATGGGTATATGTAAAATGACACCCCAAAACACATTCCCCAACTTCTCCTGAGTACGGCGATACCAGATGTGTCACACTTTTTTGCAGCCAAGGTGGGCAAAGGGACCCACATTCCAAAGTGCACCTTTCGGATTTCACCGGTCATTTTTTACACATTTTGATTGCAAAGTACTTCTCACACATATGGGCCCCTAAATTGCCAGGGCAGTATAACTACCCCACAAATGACCCCATTTTGGAAAGAAGACACCCCAAGATATTTCGTGAGGGGCATGGCGAGTTCCTCGAATTTTTAATTTTTTGTCACAAGTTAGCGGAAAATGATGATTTTTTTATCTTTTTTTTTTCCTTACAAAGTCTCATATTCCACTAACTTGCGACAAAAAATTCTAGGAACTCGCCATGCCCCTCACGGAATACCTTGGGGTGTCTTCTTTCCGAAATGGGGTCACATGTGGGGTATTTATACTGCCCTGGCTTTTTAGGGGCCCTAAAGCGTGAGAAGAAGTCTGGAATATAAATGTCTAAAAAATGTTACGCATTTGGATTCCGTGAGGGGTATGGTGAGTTCATGTGAGATTTTATTTTTTGGACACAAGTTAGTGGAATATGAGACTTTGTAAGAAAAAACAAACAAAAGAAAATATTTCCGCTAACGTGGGCCAAAAAAATGTCTGAAAGGCTCCATTCAGACGTCCATATGATTTTTTACGGATCCACGGATCGGATCCGCAAAACACATACGGACGTCTTAATGGAGCCTTACAGGTGGGTGATCAATGACAAGGGGGTGATCAATGTCAGGGGGTGATCAGGGAGTGTATATGAGGTGATCACCCCCTTGGCATTGATCACCCCCCTGTAAGGCTCCATTCAGACGTCCGTATGTGTTTTGCGGATCCGATCCATGTATCCGTGGATCCGTAAAAATCATACGGACGTCTGAACGGAGCCTTACAGGGGGGTGATCAATGACAGGGGGGTGATCAATGATAGGGGGGTGATCAATGTCAGGGGGTGATCAGGGAGTGTATATGAGGTGATCACCCCCCTGTAAGGCTCCATTCAGACGTCCGTATGTGTTTTGCGGATCCGATCCATGTATTCGTGGATCCGTAAAAATCATACAGACGTCTGAATGGAGCCTTACAGGGGGGTGATCAATGACAGGGAAGTGATCAGGAAGTCTATATGCGTGATCACCCCCTTGTCATTGATCACCCCCCTGTAAGGCTCCATTCAGACGTCCGTATGCGTTTTGCGGATCCGATCCATGTATCAGTGGATCCGTAAAAATCATACGGACGTCTGAACGGAGCCTTACAGGGGGGTGATCAATGACAGGGGGGTGATCGGGAAATCTATATGGGTGATCACCCGCCTGTCATTGATCACCCCCCTGTAAGGCTCCATTCAGACGTCCGTATGTGTTTTGCGGATCCGTTCCATGTATCAGTGGATCCGTAAAAATCATACGGACGTCTGAACGGAGCCTTACAGGGGGGTGATCAATGACAGGGGGGTGATCGGGAAGTCTATATGGGTGATCACCCGCCTGTCATTGATCACCCCCCTGTAAGGCTCCATTCAGACGTCAGTATGTGTTTTGCGGATCCGATCCATGTATCAGTGGATCCGTAAAAATCATACGGACGTCTGAACGGAGCCTTACAGGGGGGTGATCAATGAGAGGGGGGTGATCGGGAAGTCTATATGGGTGATCACCCGCCTGTCATTGATCACCCCCCTGTAAGGCTCCATTCAGACGTCCGTATGTGTTTTGCGGATCCGATCTATGTATCAGTGGATCCGTAAAAATCATACGGACGTCTGAACGGAGCCTTACAGGGGGGTGATCAATGACAGGGGGGTGATCGGGAAGTCTATATGGGTGATCACCCGCCTGTCATTGATCACCCCCCTCTAAGGCTCCATTCAGACGTCCGTATGTGTTTTGCGGATCCGATCCATGTATCAGTGGATCCGTAAAAATCATACGGACGTCTGAATGGAGCCTTACAGGGGGGTGATCAATGACAGGGGGGTGATCAACGACAGGGAAGTGATTAGGAAGTCTATATGCGTGATCACCCCCTTGTCATTGATCACCCCCCTGTAAGGCTCCATTCAGACGTCCGTATGCGTTTTGCGGATCCGATCCATGTATCAGTGGATCCGTAAAAATCATACGTCTGAACGGAGCCTGACAGGGGGGTGATCAATGACAGGGGGGTGATCAGGGAGTCTGTATGGGGTGATCAGTGGTTCATAAAGGGTTAATAAGTGACAGGGGGGGGGGGTGTAGTGTAGTGTTTTGTGTTACTTTACTGAGCTACCTGTGTCCTCTGGTGGTCGATCCAAACAAAAGGGACCACCAGAGGACCAGGTAGCAGGTATATTAGACGCTGTTATCAAAACAGCGTCTAATATAACTGTTAGGGGTTAAAAAAAAATCTCCAGCCTGCCAGCGAGCGATCGCCGCTGGCAGGCTGGAGATCCACTCTCTTACCTTCCGTTCCTGTGAGCGTGCGCGCGTTCACAGGAAATCTCGGCTCTCGCGGGAAGACGCGTATATGCGTCCACCCAGAAGAGCAGGACCACTGGCAGGACGCAATCCTGTGTACGGCGGTCCGGAGAAGGTTAAAGAGAAGGCGTGCGCGGTGTCAGCGCTGCCTCCTCTTCACTGTTTAACTTCTAGCCGTTGCATCTGCAGTGGTGAGCAGGTGTAATTACACCCAAGCCTTCCTATTGAAATGAATGGGACGGCTTGGGTGTAATTACACCTGCTCACCACTGCAGATGCAACAGCTAGAAGGTAAACAGTGAAGAGGAGGCAGCGCTGACACCGCACACGCCTTCTCTTCAAACAGCTGATCGGAGGGGGTGCCGGGTGTCGGACCCCCTCCGATCTGATATTGATGACCTATCCTGAGGATAGGTCATCAATAAATATAACTTGGACAACCCCCTTTAATTACACTACAGAGGCCTAAAACACATGGGGGATTAGCTATACCAGACCCATGGGTATATTATGTCGCAATTGCAACATATCAGGGGTTGGGGAGATAGTGAAAATCTAAACAAGACGGGAAAATAGTGAAACACCTTATAGGAAAACAATGTCTGCTATCAGCCTTAGAGGATGGTACTTTTTATGATAGAGGCGCGCAATATCAGATATTAGGAGTGATTCACAAAATATGGTGGAAAGCCAGGTCTATGGCTAAAATAACAGGATATACAATATATACACCAATATGGCCAAACTATATGTATAAGGAAATAGGTAAAGTGTCAGAAACAAAGATGTGGGAGAGGTACGGTCTTAATAGAATGGCTCAGTTATTCTCTAATAATACTCTAAAAGAATTTGCACAACTACAACAAGAATTTAATATACCACATAACTCTTTTTATCTTTATCTACAGCTCAGACATGCAATACAATCGCAAGTAAAACAAGAAAGTATTGTTCAGACACCAAAGCATAGTATTATAGACCTCACCAAAACGCAGGGGAGCACAAATGGGGTTATATCTCTTCATTACATGACCCTGATGGAAGTGCAACATAAAAATAGGCTATTAGGATTGTATGGGAAATGGAAGTCTGACATTGGGGATCTGACTGAGGATTTATAGGAAGAAGCAATGCAGAACTTTCAAATCATAGCAGTGAGCGAAGCACAACGGGTATCACAACTGTACTTATTGTACAGGGTATACAGAACCCCGGTTCTGTTAAAAAAGATGGGATACAAAACAGATGACTGTTGCCCAAGATGTAATAGGCATAACGCAGACCTAATCCATTTAATGTGGAATTGCCCAAAATTTTGGAGATATTGGATAGATGTTGTGGAATTGATAAATGCTGTGTTCCAAACAAACATAGAGGTTACACCACTAGCGTGTGTTTTAGGATGTGTTAAAGTACAGACTGGGATGGCAAAGAAAAAAACGGCCATTATGCGTGTTTTATATCAAGCCAGAAAAAGTATTGCACAGCACTGGATAGATCCACAATCACCAACATTGAAAGAGCTAGTAAACAGGGTTCACACCTTGGTAAAGTTAGAAAGATATGTCTATCAGAAGAGAGGAGCAGTCAAAAAATTCGAGATAGTATGGTTCTCGTGGTTAAGATATTACAACATTATTTAACAGTATAATGGGTAGAATGCACCATGTCACATTTGAAGACACCCTGAGGCACCCTAACAGTGAAACAAAAAACTAAAGTGACCCCATTATGGAAAATACACTCCCCAAGGAACCTTTCAAGGGGTGCCCTGAGCACTTTGGCCCAATAAGCCGTTTCATAGAATTTAGAAGGACTTGGTAGTGAAAATAAAAAATTTCATATTTTACAAGAATATCTCGCTTTAGGCCCAAATTTTTCATTTTAACAAAGGGTCTCAGGAGAAAATGCACACCATAATCTGTAACCCATTTTCTCCTGAATATGTCAACACCCCATATGTGGTTGTAAAGTGCTGTATGAGCACACAGCAGGGCTTCAGAATGGGAGGAACACTGTGTGACTTTTGGAAGGCAGATTTTGCTGGAATAATTTTCAGGCACCATGTCTCATTTGAAGACACCCTGAGGCACCCTAACAGTGGAACAACCCCAAAAGTGACCCCATTATGGAAAATACACCCCCCAAGGAATTTTTCAAGGGGTGCACTGAGCACTTTGGCCCAATAGCCGTTTCATAGAATTTAGAGAGACTTGGCTGCGAAAATGAAAAATGTCATATTTTACAAGAATATCTCGCTTTAGGCCCAAATTTTTCATTTTAACAAAGGGTCTCAGGAGAAAATGCACACCATAATCTGTAACCCATTTTCTCCTGAATACGTCAACACCCCATATGTGGTTGTAAAGTGCTGTATGAGCACACAGCGGGGCTCAGAATGGGAGGAACACCGTGTGGCTTTCAGAAGGCAGATTTTGCTGGAATAATTTTCAGGCACCATGTCGCATTTGAAGACACCCTGAGGCACCCCAACAGGGAAAACTGCAAAAACAAGGCTCTAGGGGTGCCAGAACATAAAAGGAAATTGAAGAAATGCCTCATTTAAAGTATAACCGTCATTTTTTTTTTTTTTTTTTTGGAGTATTGGATTGTGGTGATTAATATCTCCTTGGTGGCCCTATTTCAACTTTTCACTGCCTACTTTTACCTGTGCTTAAAATAGGGTTGCTAGGCATGTTCCGTTGATCTGTTGAAGGACTGAGGACAGCAGGCTGCCTGCAAGGTCAGATTACTGACAGCCAGGGACTATAAGTAAATGATTAAAGCCAGGTCCTCCCCAGCAGCTGATAACAGTGCCTGGGCTGTGTGCACTTCTCCCTGTCCCTGCGCTTGGCAGACGCTCCCTCACTTTGTGCTGCAGGAGATTAACCCTTTAGGGGGAGGGCTCTGGTTACTGACACTTTTGGGGGGCTATTGTTACTGGTTAGTGAGGGCAGGTGGGATTAGCCTCAGGGTGAGGTCAGTGGCGGCCATCTTAACTGAATAGTGAAATTGCAGTTTTATGCAGACTGGTTGCTAAGGGCTGAATCTTATTATAAATGGGGTAAGTTAGTTTAATAGTAACTAGATTCTGGAATATCATGTTATTAGTAACTACATATATGAAAATTGAAATTAGGGTCTAAGTGTGACAGTTATCCTTTAATAAAATGACACCTATCAATGTATTCATCTAGGGGTATAATGGGAATTTTTAAGGCTTTTATTTTTTGGGGGGAGCTATTATTGGATTGCCAAACTGAAAAATGCTCAACTGAAAATGTCTTCCCATGGATTAATTAAGAAATTAATTAAATGGACTTAATGGATATCAGTGGAGGTGTGATAAACTTGAAAGCACTCTCCAATGCAGAGGTGTCACCACCAGACATCTGAAGCTCTGACAGACGTCCTTCAGAACCTCCTCCTTGAGGTTCCTTTTGTTTTGCTTTCATTTTCTCATCTCGTTAGCCTCTCTCAGCTGTCATGTAGTTGCACTGATTGCATCCCTTTAAATCCCTCCCATACTGCATCACTTTGCGGTTTATATTACTTCCTGAAGTGTGTGCATGCTGATCCTACTTCTGAGTCTTCTACAGATAAGTTTTGTTCGTTCATTTGTGTTTTCCTGTTTGCTGGATCCCAGGTGACCCTGACTCCCTCCGTATCAAGTGTAGGGAGCCGGTGGTCGTGTCCCCTCAATATTATAGGGTGTTCAGGTGTTATACAGTCGAGGTACGAGGATATGCGATCATCTACCATTGGGATTTTCGCATCGGCTGAGCAGTTAGGGAGAGATCCAGGTCTGTTGCAGGGCTCTCCCTTTTGTTCCTTAGTTTTGGATCCAGTCAGTCGGATCTTCATTTTGTGTCTTCTAGTTTCCTGTACACCTTCCGTGACAAGAGACCCGGTTTAGAGGGGCAGGTCTGACAGTAGTGAGTGGTGTCTTTCCTAATTCCTTTAACCAAACAAACTCGACAACTTTTTTGGGGTCGCCTTTTTTTTTTCTGTGGGGGAAAGTACTCCAGGGAAATGCTGCCCATGTATTATTCTTGAAGCACTGCTGGCTGAAAAACTGCCTTCTCCTTCCTGAACGCCGAAAATCATTTTTTTTAAATTATTTTTTCCTGAAATTCCAAGAAGGTTCCCCCATGACCAGCTGTTCTGTGGATGACAAAGGCATCATATAGTGACACTTGGGTTAGGTACTCAGCTATTTTTTTGTACCACACCTTAGATTTTCTTAAAGAGGACCTTTCATCGGTCCAAACATTGTGAACTAAGTATCATGACATATACAGGTCCTTCTCAAAAAATTAGCATATTGTGATAAAGTTCATTATTTTCTGTAATGTACTTATAAACATTAGACTTTCATATATTTTAGATTCATTACACACCAACTGAAGTAGTTCAAGCCTTTTATTGTTTTAATATTGATGATTTTGGCATACAGCTCATGAAAACCCAAAATTCCTATCTAAAAAAATTAGCATATCATGAAAAGGTTCTCTAAACGAGCTATTAACCTAATCATCTGAATCAACTAATTAACTCTAAACACCTGCAAAAGATTCCTGAAGCTTTTAAAAACTCCCAGCCTGGTTCATTACTCAAAACTGCAATCATGGGTATGACTGCCGACCTGACTGCTGTCCAGAAGGCCATCATTGACACCCTCAAGCAAGAGGGTAAGACACAGAAAGAAATTTCTGAACGAATAGGCTGTTCCCAGAGTGCTGTATCAAGGCACCTCAGTGGGAAGTCTGTGGGAAGGAAAAAGTGTGGCAGAAAACGCTGCACAACGAGAAGAGGTGACCGGACCCTGAGGAAGATTGTGGAGAAGGACCGATTCCAGACCTTGGGGACCTGCGGAAGCAGTGGACTGATTCTGGAGTAGAAACATCCAGAGCCACTGTGTACAGGCGTGTGCAGGAAATGGGCTACAGACACTTTTGAACCAGAAACAGCGGCAGAAGCGCCTGACCTGGGCTACAGAGAAGCAGCACTGGACTGTTGCTCAGTGGTCCAAAGTACTTTTTTTTCGGATGAAAGCAAATTTTGCATGTCATTCGGAAATCAAGGTGCCAGAGTCTGGAGGAAGACTGGGGAGAGGGAAATGCCAAAATGCCTGAAGTCCAGTGTCAAGTACCCACAGTCAGTGTTGGTCTGGGGTGCCATGTCAGCTGCTGGTGTTGGTCCACTGTGTTTTATCAAGGGCAGGGTCAATGCAGCTAGCTATCAGGATATTTTGGAGCACTTCATGCTTCCATCTGCTGAAAAGCTTTATGGAGATGAAGATTTCATTTTTCAGCACGACCTGGCACCTGCTCACAGTGCCAAAACCACTGGTAAATGGTTTACTGATTATGGTATTACTGTGCTCAATTGGCCAGCCAACTCTCCTGACCTGAACCCCATAGAGAATCTGTGGGATATTGGAAAGAGAAAGTTGAGAGACGCAAGACCCAACACTCTGGATGAGCTTAAGGCCACTATCGAAGCATCCTGGGCCTCCACAACACCTCAGCAGTGCCACAGGCTGATTGCCTCTATGCCACGCAGCATTGAAGCAGTCATTTCTGCAAAAAGATTCCCGACCAAGTATTGAGTGCATAACTGAACATAATTATTTGAAGGTTGACTTTTTTTGTATTAAAAACACTTTTCTTTTATTGGTCGGATGAAATATGCTTATTTTTTGAGATAGGAAATTTGGGTTTTCATGAGCTGTATGCCAAAATCATCAATATTAAAACAATAAAAGGCTTGAACTACTTCAGTTCGTGTGTAATGAATCTAAAATATATGAAAGTCTAATGTTTATCAGTACATTACAGAAAATAATGAACTTTATCACAATATGCTAATTTTTTTAGAAGGACCTGTACAGCCGCGCCCAGGGATCTCACTGCACTTTCTATTATCCCTGGGCGCCGCTCCGTTCTCCCGTTATGTTCTCCGGTATCTTCGGGGACTTGGTTATAGTAGGTGGAGTCTGCCCTTGTTCTGCTGGGCGTCTCCTTCTCCTAGGCTGTAGCGCTGGCCAATCGCATCGCAGAGCTCACAGCCTGGGAGAAAAAAACTCCCAGCCTGTGAGCTCTTCGCTGCGATTGGCCAGCGCTACAGCCTAGGAGAAGGAGCCCAGCAGAACAAGGGCAGACTCCGCTTACTATAACCAAGTCTCCGCCTACTATAACCAAGTCCCCGAAGATACCGGAGGACGTAACGGGAGAACGGAGCGGCGCCCAGGGATAATAGTAAGTGCAGTGAGATCCCTGGGCGCCGCTGTATATGTCATGATACTTAGTTCACAATGTTTGGACCGATGAAAGGTCCTCTTTAAGGCACTGTAGGACTGTAGTACCTGGTCTGAAAGATCCACTTCACCTATGAACTTGTTGTAATCCTGGATGCACACAGGCTTGATGTTCTGCTCTGTAATTCCTCGGACTGGGACTGGGGTAGACTGATCTGCATGGATGATAGTTAAAGGGGTTGTCCGGGTTCAGAGCTGAACCCGGACATACCCTTATTTTCACCCCGGCAGCCCTCCTGAGCCTGGCATCGGAGCATCTCATGCTCCGATGCGCTCCTGTGCCCTGCGCTAGATCGCGCAGGGCACAGGCTCTTGTGTTTACAATAACACACTGCCGGGCGGTAACTTCCGCCCAGCAGTGTGTTCGGTGACGTCACCGGCTCTGAGGGGCGGGCTTTAGCTCTGCCCTAGCCGTTTTACTGGCTAGGGCAGAGCCAAATCCCGCCCATCAGTGCCGGTGACGTCACCGGGCTGCCTGTCAGCCCCATAGAGAGCCCCGGTACGTCACCGGAACTCAGAAAAA
Organism: Bufo gargarizans; assembly: GCF_014858855.1. Classification (NCBI taxonomy): domain Eukaryota; kingdom Metazoa; phylum Chordata; class Amphibia; order Anura; family Bufonidae; genus Bufo; species Bufo gargarizans. The sequence continues at coordinate 308,393,861 of NC_058084.1, forward strand.
TGCCTTTGCCCTGCGCGATTTAGCGCAGGGCAAAGGAGAGCATCGGAGCATGAACTGCTCCGATGCTCATGTCAGGGGGGCTGCCGGGGGGGAAATGGAGGGCTGTCCAGGTTCAGCTCTGAACCTGGACAACCCCTTTAACACAAGAACATCACGTTTGTCCTTGTATTTTAGCAGCATCACATTTTCTGAGCAAACAGCCCTGCTTTCCCTACGACGCACTGTCTGATCTATAAATGATTTAGGGAGCCCTTTTTGATTTTTCTAATTACATAGAAACATAGAATGTGTCGGCAGATAAGAACCATTTGGCCCATCTAGTCTGCCCAATATACTAAATACTATGGATAGCCCCTGGCCCTATCTTATATGAAGGATGGCCTTATGCCTATCCCATGCATGCTTAAACTCTTCCACTGTATTTGCAGCTACCACTTCTGCAGGAAGGCTATTCCATGCATTCACTACTCTCTCAGTAAAGTAATACTTCCTGATATTACTTTTAAACCTTTGCCCCTCTAATTTAAAACTATGTCCTCTTGTAGCAGTTTTTCTTCTTTTAAATATTCTCTCCTCTTTTACCTTGTTGATTCCCTTTATGTATTTAAAAGTTTCTATCATATCCCCTCTGTCTCGTCTTTCTTCCAAGCTATACATGTTAAGGTCCTTTAATCTTTCCTGGTAAGTTTTATTCTGCAATCCATGTACCAGTTTAGTAGCTCTTCTCTGAACTCTCTCCAAAGTATCAATATCCTTCTGGAGATATGGTCTCCAGTACTGAGCACAATACTCCAAATGAGGTCTCACTAATTGTGCCACATGTGCCTATGCCTCTGGTAGGCAGCAAGGCACTTCAGGAGAGGGACACTATTGTAAAAGTTGTCCAAATACAGATGGTATCCGTGGTCCAGCAGGGGTGGACTAAATCTCATACTATCTTCCCACTTATACCTAGAACCGGGGAACAATCGGATTGCTCAATTTTGGAATCTTTTCCCTCGTAAATACGAAAGCGCAATGTATACCCAGATACACTTTAACAGGCCTTATACAACTTCACGCCATACCTAGCCCTTTTATTGGGCAGTTTCTGGCGGAAATGTAATCGGCCCTTGAAGTGGACCAATGATTCATCCACTGAGAGGCATTTTTTGGGGGTAAATACTTGACCAAATTTGGAATTGTAGTGGTCAACCACTGGCCTAATTTTAAAGAGTCTATCATAACTTGGGTCGCTTTAGGGGTGGGCATTCATTATTATTGCTGAAGTGTAGAAATCTTAGAAGAGCTTCGAAACAGGGCTGGGGCATGGCAAGACAGTGAAGAGGGGTGTGATATAAAATATCTTTGTTCCAATACGTATTATAATACGTGTTATTATATATTTTTTTATAATGCCCATGCTTAGGAGAAGTCCCCAAAACCTTTGCATTTCAGTCGTGTTAGTAGGGGTCCATTTGCGGGGCCTTGAGAGATAACTGTCTGGATGGGAGGCAATAAATTGCTCTGCATATATATTTGTTTGTTCCACCATCAAGTTAATTAGGTCATCATTAAGCAATGCGCCGCACAGACCTGTCACTTACCAGTAGGAGGAGCTCCCGGCCGGTCACAGACAGCCCAGCAGGTAAGTATAATGCTTCTAATATTGCTAAGTAACCATGGCAACCAGGACTGCAGTAGCGTCCTGGTTGCCACGGTTACCGATCGGAGCCCCAGCGATTAAACTGGGACTCCGATCAGAACTCTCCACTAGGGGGGGGGGGGCCGCACACTGTGCCACCAATGAAAATAGTACAATAGAGGGAGGGGGGCCGGAGGGTTGCCGCACTGGCCACCAATGAAATTAAAACTGGGGAGGGAGGGGGGGGGTCTGCCCCCTGCTGCCTGGCAGCCCCTGATCTCTTACAGGGGGCTATGATACGCGGCACCTGAGGGGTTAATTGTGCTGATCACAGCCCCCTGTAAGAGATCGGGTGCTGCCAGGCAGCAGGGGGCAGTCATGTACACAGTACTTAGTATATTCTATCCGTGTTAGAATATACTGTCGGATCTGAGTTTCACGATCTAACTCATATCCGACAGTATATTCTAACATAGAGGCGTTCCCATGGTGATGGGGAAGCTTCAAGTTAAAATATACCATCGGATTGGAGAAAATTCAGATCCAATGGTATAATAGGGACTCCTGACTTTACACTGAAAGTCGATGGGGGACGGATCCGTTTGCAATTGCACCATATTGTGTCAATGTCAAACGGATCCGTCCCCATTGACTTACATCGTAAGTCAGGACGGATCCGTTTGGGTCCGCACGGCCAGGGGGACACCAAAACAATTTTTTCTTCATGTCCGTGGATCCTCCAAAAATCAAGGCAGACCCACGGAATTAAAAACGAACACGGATCACAGACCTACGGACCCCATTTTTGCGGACCTTAAAAAAAAAAAACGGTCGTGTGCATATGAGGCCATAGGTGGCACAAATCCACATGGAGCATAAGAGACTTATAGTTTACAGAATGGTGCCACTCAAGCACAGGACACGAGTATATACACACAGGAGGATGGCACACCTATTGACGGTTATATATATATTTTTTTTAATGTAACTTGGGAGTGTGTGACAGGTGTCTTTATTGAACGGACAGACTGAACTGTCAGGTGTCTTGATGGACGGACAGGTGTCTTGATGGATGGACAGGCTGGAGTGACAGGTGTCTTTATTGAACGGACAAACTGGACAGAGGTGTCTTGATGGATGGTCAGGCCGGAGTGACAAGTGTCTTTATTGAACGGACAAACTGGAGTCACAGGTGTCTTGATGGACGGACAAGCTGGAGTCACAGGTGTCTTGACGGACAAAAAGGCTTGACTGACAGGTGTCTTGAAGGACGGACAGACTAGAGTGACAGGTGTCTTTATTGAGCGGACAACCTGGATAGACAGGTGTATTGATGGACGGACAGACTGGAGTGACGGGTGTCTTTATTGAATGGACAAATTGGAGTCACAGGTGTCTTGATGGACAGACAGGCTGGAGTGACAGTTGTCTTGATGGACGAACAGGCTGGACTGACAGGTGTCTTGATGGACGGACAGGCTGGAGTGACAGGTGTCTTTATTGAACGGACAAACTGGAGTGACAGGTGTCTTGATGGACGGACAGGCTGGAGTGACAGGTGTCTTTATTGAACGGACAAACTGGGGTCACAGGTGTCTTGACGGACGCTGGACTGACAGGTGTCTTGACGGACAAACAGGCTGGACTGACAGGTGTCTTGATGGACGAACAGGCTGGACTGACAGGTGTCTTGATGCACGGACAGACTGGAGTGACAGGTGTCTAAACGGACGGACAGTAGTGACAGGTGTCTGGATAAAGTGATGATGACAGGACTAATCTGTCACGGACTGGGGCAAATCAGACACAGAAGAGTGGCAAATTGGTACTGAAGGGGTTAATGAGGGGTTAATTATGTATGAGGCACAGAACTGATTACAGAAGACAGACGACAGGCTGTTGATGAGGCACAGAACTCATCTGTGTCACTGATTGGGGCACAGAAGCAGCTTTTCAGCACTCAAGGGGTTAATTTGCTGGGTAAGTAATACTAAGTATGCAGCGTTTGACACTATCTCCTTCTCTGATTTCTTCCCTGACAGGAATTGGGACGATCAGAGAAGGAGAAGCACATAGTCCCTCCCCAAACCCCCCTAACCTGCCCCGATGCTCTGCGATTGGTCCCTCTGCAGTATTGGACCAATCACGGCGATCGCGGGCGGGTTAGCACTCTGATTCAGTTCCCGCCAGCGTCAATGGTTGCCTAGCAACCCCAGCACGCCGGCTTCACTGAACCTTCAGTGCTTTGCTCCCTGCGCTGACAGTTAAACCCGATCACATACATGCACGTGGGGATGCGGTGAGGCACCATTTTCCCCCACATACATGTGTGTGATGTTGCGGGAAGGGGTTAAAATATTTAATAAAATCTATGCAGTGAACGCTGGAACAGAAAAAAAAATTAAAAATGCGCGATTCTGCATTTTTTTTTTGGGCGGAATGCACGCGGCTTTTTTGGTGTTTAAATTTTTTCGCGTAGTATCGCAATACTTTTTTATGATATCGAAATCGAATCAAAATGTTGGTATCGCAACAACCCTAATATAGAACGATCAAAAATCATATGTACCCCCAAAATAATAATAAAAATAATACCAATTAAAATACCAATAAAACTGTCACCTTATCCTGGAGTTTCTATTCTAGGGGTGCATCTGGGAGGCTTCAAATGGGACATGGTGTCTAAAAACCAGTCTAGCAAAATCTGCCTTCCAAAAACCATGCAACGCTCCACTCTTTCTGCGCCCTGCGGGTGTTAAACTGCAGAATCAGGGTAATAAATATTGAGTTTTGGATTAAAATGGAAAATCTTCTAAACTAAAATTTAGAAATTTCAACTTAATTTTCCTTTAATTCTTGTGGCACACGTAAAGGGTTAACAAGGTTTGTACAATCAGTTTTGAACAACTTGAGTGGTGTATTTTCTACAACGGGGTCATTTATGGGGGGTTTCTACTATGTAAGCCCCACAAAGTGACTTCAGAACTGAACTGGTCCTTAAAAAGTGGGTTTTGGAAATATTCAAAATTTTGGGTAAATTTAAGATTTGTTCATAAATAAAGGTGAAATATATTGACTCAAATATATGACGATCATGAAGTACAATGTGTCATGAGAAACAGTCTCTAAATGGCTTAGATAAGTAAAAGTGTTCCAAAGTTATTACCACATAAAGTGACACATGTCAGATTTGCAAAAAGTGGCCCGGGGTGGAAGGGGTTAATATTATGTTCATGGCAGGAACTGTCGTTGGTACCGATTATGATGGGAATTGTGACCATTAATGGCTATTTCAGGAACAGTGGTCATTACTAGGGTTGCACCGGGTATTGAATTTTCAATACTTTTAGACCCGGATCGATATGAAACCGGGATTCACTATTTTCCGATACCAGGCATGCCAGTGCACGCCGTGTTCTCTTCAGCTGTTCTGTTATGGGCCGGTCGTTCCATAAAATGTGGAGTGCACGCTGCTCATTTGGTGTTATATTTTTTCTGCGTGGTATTGCAATCAGGGGTGGACTGGGAACTTAAAGTGGCCCTGGAAAAAATACTGAAAGTGGCCCTGTTTTGTGGTTGGGTCCAAATTGATAGAAGGCCGGGCCATATTGTGGCACATTATACCACCCCAACAGACCAAATAGCACAGTCCATCACAAAATACTACCAGCAGCACAAAATACATCCCCAAAAAACTTCCACTGGCATGACGGCCCAGGCGGCCCCCTGGGCATTGGCCCACTGGGAAATTTCCCTGTAAGGTCTATGGCCAATCCGCCCCTGATCACAATACTTTTTTATGGTATTGAAATCTAATAAAAATGTTGATATCGTGACAACCCTAGTCATTACTACTTCTGGTGGGAATGCTGGCCATTCCTGGTTTATGGATTATGGCTATTACTAGCTATAAGGTATTTTGTGGCTTTTACTTATGGGATGATGTTTCTGTCCCTGATTATTTGGGGGTACATGAGACAGCCTTACATTTCAGGATAACTTCCAATTATGTGCACAGGGGAGGGAATGCATACCGCTGATAGGTGAGATTGTAAAGAGACGAGCCACACCACCAGTGATGTTGATGTAACCGAAAACTGCACTGATGAACGGTTTTACCACAAATCAATGGAGTCTTCAGATTCACTGTTAAAGGGGTTCTCCGGGAATTCATAAAATAAAATTACTGAAAAAACTTAAATATTACTATATATACCTTTTGTTAGTTATAATGGTGTCAAGACTGTAGGTAGGGACAGACAAGTACAGTGAACCGTAAGGCTAGAACCCAGCCCACTTTCCCTACCTATTTGCAGTAAAAGCTCTAAATAGCTAGACTGCAAGTGGTCGACGGTTCCTATGCTATTTAAGCGCAGAGACGGACAAACAACAGACAGACAAACACAATACCAGAGTGGTATGTAAATGGATCAGAACCAGACAAGCTATGCAGTACCAAACATGAGACAAAGAGTGGTCAGAAGACAAGGCAAGATCAGAACCAGACGGACAACTTGGTACCAAACGAGAGAGACAGTATAGTCAGAAGACAAGCCGGGGTCAGTGGAACGAGCAATCTAATAAGCCCAGGATCAAAGAACCACGAACACAGCTGGTGTATCAGAGACTATCACTGGCACTGGTGTGGTGTGTTATGGTCAGGTATTGGTTTAAACAGCACAGCCCCAGGATCAAAACCTGATAGGTCATGACTCGGCGCACCATTAGTCAGAAACACTAGCACATGGGAATAGAGCAGCTGAGCATCAGTCCACTGCTAATCTCCACTAGTACACTCCCGCTGTGGGGAGAAACAGAGCATTGCCTCCTGTTGCTGCGGATGCTGTCGTGTCACTAGGGGGCGTGGCTTAGCAGCACGTCTCTCCCAGCATGGCCGTTCCGAGACTAAGGATCGTGCCGCTGGAGCCTGGACAGGTAAGTATGTTACAAATGGCTTGTTTTGTCTAGGAAGCAAACATCAGGGGCAATAAAATGGCCACCATCCTGTTAGTACACATAAAATCTGTGTTAATCACACAGCAAGACAATTTATTTCAGAACACTGCGCCAAAGATCTTCCTCCGCCTCCTCTTTGCCCAACTTTTCAGGTATTATGATCCTGAATACAGTTACAGGGGTATTCCCATCACCGATATGCCCCCATTTTCTGATAGGTGCAGGTCCCACCAAGTGCTGCAAGCCTCTGCTCCCATACAAGTGAATGGGAGCGCACGCGCAGCCTTTCTCCCATTCATTTCTATGGGGCAGATGGAAATGGCCGAGCCAGTGCTCGGCTATTTTTGGTGGCCCCATTGAAATGAATGGAGGGCGGCTGCGCAGTGCGTCCTCCATTAATTTCTCCGCTCCGTTCTCGTAGGTGCGGGTCCCAGAGTTGGGACCTGCACCTATCAGACAATGGGGGCATATCCTAGCGATATGCCCCCATTGTATGTGATTTGAATACCCCTTTAATAAAATATTTAGCTGAATCTATGTAGGAATGGTGTTTATGAGGAGAAAGCTGAAGTACAAAGAGAAGGGTGGGGATGTGGTAATGAGCAGCAGCACTTGTATGTAGTCTCCATTACCACAGCTGCACATTACCACCGTCTGTCCTGTCCGTCCTCTCTGTACTTAAACTATCTCATGAGCTCCATTCCTACAGAAGTTCAGCTGAAGATTATGCTAAACTGTAGTCAGGATCATAATCCCTGACATGGATGAAGGATGAGGCAGCTCTTTAGCTCAGTCCTGCTGTGTGATTAGGACTTGTTTTGTGTGCACTAATAGGATGGCGGACATTATATTTTCCCTGATAATTGCTCTGTAGACAAAACGAGACATTATAACTAATAAACGTATTTGGGAATATATTTAGAATAAAGTAATATTTAAGTATTTTCAGTAGTTTTATTAAGGGCCAAGTGGTTTCGAAAGTATAGCTGCTGTTTACCTGCAAAATTGTGCTATTCTCCAACTTATCTGAGAATGTTGTGCAAAGCATATGGCAGCTTATTCCTATGCACTCCATTTAATACCTCAGTGCTGTACTCAGTGACCATTTAGTGGTCAATTATAGGGATTGTCCTGCCATATATATTGATGACCTATTGATAGGTCTTCAATATCTGATCAGCTGTTTGAAAAAGTGGCGGCGCTCCATGCGAATGCTGCTTCCTGTTCATTAAATGCTGTCTCTTGTGGAGCGGCTGTGTAGTATAATTACCAGTACTCGCTCCATTCAAGTGAATGAACTAAGTATAAATGTAAGAGGACTGTCCTCTGAAACACCCACTGCCCTATCTTCAGCAGAAGATCAGCACACAAAGGAGAAGACAGCAGCACCATTTTTGAACTGGTAAAGTTCCTGTTCCTGATGTTTATGCCTGCTGCTACTATCCAGCCACTTTAAAAAATAAAAACAAAACTTTGTTTTGCTTAAACTGTTCAATACAGTAGACTGTTGGCTTCCTAGCCAGTAGTTCTGTGGTAATGACATGTATGTTGCCTTTCTTTCCTTCAAGGAATGTATAAAATACATTTGCATATTAAATACAGAGGAGTCGGGGAGTTGGAAGTACCAAAAACTGAGGAGTCGGAGCATTTATCTACCGACTCCACAGCCCTGGTTCAGTGCATACCTGCCTGATCAGCACCTGGATAATTAATCTTTGCGCTTTTTTTTTTCACATCTGTGTTGATTTTTTTTGCCAATTTTTTCTTTTTTTGGTAAAAAAAATAATGAAATTGTAGCTAGGGATTTATATAAATATATATAGAGTTCTATATATATACACTCACCTAAAGAATTATTAGGAACACCTGTTCTATTTCTCATTAATGCGATTATCTAGTCAACCAATCACATAGCAGTTGCTTCAATGCATGTACGGTTGTGGTCCTGGTCAAGACAATCTCCTGAACTCCAAACTGAATGTCAGAATGGGAAAGAAAGGTGGGCTACAACAGCAGAAGACCCCACCGGGTACCACTCATCTCCACTACAAATAGGAAAAAGAGGCTACAATTTGCACAAGCTCACCAAAATTGGACTGTTGAAGACTGGAAAAATGTTGCCTGGTCTGATGAGTCTCGATTTCTGTTGAGACATTCAAATGGTAGAGTCCGAATTTGGCGTAAACAGAATGAGAACATGTAGCCATCATGCCTTGTTACCACTGTGCAGGCTGGTGTTGGTGGTGTAATGGTGTGGGGGATGTTTTCTGGGCACACTTTAGGCCCCTTAGTGCCAATTGGCCATCGTTTAAATGCCACGGGCTACCTGAGCATTGTTTCTGACCATGTCCATCCCTTCATGACCACCATGTACCCATCCTCTGATGGCTACTTCCAGTAGGATAATGCACCATGTCACAAAGCTCGAATCATTTCAAATTGGTTTCTTGAACATGACAATGAGTTCACTGTACTAAAATGGCCCCCACAGTCACCAGATCTCAACCCAATAGAGCATCTTTGGGATGTGGTGGAACGGGAGCTTTGTGCCCTGGATGTGCATCCCTCAAATCTCCATCAACTGCAAGATGCTATCCTATCAATATGGGCCAACATTTCTAAAGAATGCTATCAGCACCTTGTTGAATCAATGTAGAATTAAGGCAGTTCTAAAGGCAAAAGGGGGTCCAACACCGTATTAGTATGGTGTTCCTAATAATTCTTTAGGTGAGTGTATACCCGTGCGAAGCCAGGTCCTTCTGCTAGTATATATATATATATGATGAATAAATACACTGCAGCACATCCAGTTAGTGAAAAAACAGTGGGATCCTTTATTCACCCATGCAACGTTTTGGTCCGCTTGCTGGGACCATTCTCAAGCAAAAGATACATATATATATATATATATATATATATAAGTTAATTTTTAGCCAGTGTTCACTTTTTTAACACTGTAGTGAATTTTTATACTACAGTTTTTGCATACACGATCTGTGTGCGTGCGTGTGTGCTCATTTACATCTGCACATTTTTGAGTAAAAAATAAATCAAAAATTTGTGTGAAAAAGGAACTGCAGTTAGTGGTAGTTAGATATACTGTATAAATATAAATTTCAGTTAGTGTCAGTTTAGAATTTAGCACGAATGCATCTGTGTGCGTGCATTTTGCAGAGCACTGTAGTGAATTTTTATACTACTGTTTTTGCACGCACGATCTGTATTGTGCTCATTTACATCTGCATGTTTTTTGGGGGTGAAAAAAGACCTGCAGTTAGTGGTAGTTAGATATATATATATATATATATATATATATATGTATACATTTCAGTTAGGGCTTGTTCACATGAACATGCCGTGTTTCACGGTCCACAAATTACGGATCACAAATTACGGATCCGCAAAACACGGATGCCGCCCGTGTGCCTTGCTCAATTTACGGAACGGATGGCCCTTTATAAAAAATGCTTATTCTTGTCCGCCAAACGGACAAGAATAGGACATGACTTAAAATTTTTGCGGGGCCACCGAATGGAGCAACGGATGCGGACAGCATATGGAGTGCTGTCTGCATCTTTTGCGGCCCCATTGAAGTGAATGGGTCCGCACCCAAGCCGCAAAAAATGCGGCTCGGATACAGAATCAAACCACGGTCGTGTGAATGAGCCCTAAGTGTCAGTTTAGAATTTTGCACAAACGCACTGTGCATCTGTGTACGTGCATTTTGCAACCACTGCAAGTTTATTTTTTGCTGAAAAGACTTTTTTGGTGCAGAATTTTTTTGCAGAAAAGGCTTTTTTTAACAGAAAATACATATTTATTTATTTTTCTTCTAAATTTAATTTTAAATTTATTACAAGCCCCTTCACATATGAGAACACTACAACACACCACTCACAATAAATACAGGTTTACACAGTTCACACGTCACTCCCCAATAAAATAATAATGGCCCGTCCATCAAAACGAGTACACTCAGGTGAAGAGGCATACGCCATGCTTGCCTCTGATACCGAGTCTGCCAGTGAGGGAGAAGAGGATGCCACTCTCCTCTACCCCCTCATCATCATCGTCAGCCGCTCATGAGGGACCATCTAGAAGGCGCCCCAGGGTAGCAGTGGAGACAGCCCCCCAGAGTGAACCCTTATGGACCCCTCCTCATGACGATTATCAGCCTGAAATTCCAGATTTTGTGGGCAGCTCCAGAATACAGATACACTGCGCGGGCTTCACTGAACTAGATTTTTTTCACAATCTCCTTCTCTGAAGATTTTGTAAATGTAATGGTTGCCCAAACCAATTTATACACCCAACAATTCATTGATCAGAACCCTACATCGACATATGCTAGACCCCTAGGTTGGACCCCAGTAAGTGCAGCAGAGATGAGGAGGTTTTGGGGGCTCGTGCTGCATATGGGCGTTGTAAAGAAGCCAAACGTTTAGACAATATTGAAGTTAGGATATTTTCTACCAGACTCCAATTTACAGTCAGACCATGACCCGAAAGCGATTTTAGTCAATTAGGAAATTCCTACACTGTAACGACAATGAACAGTGCCCACCCCAAAACGACCCAACATTTGACCATCTGTTCAAGGTTAGGCCTTTCATTGTCCACTTTAACACCAAGTTAGCAAACGGGCAAGGTATGGTATGAAGGTATTCAAACTTTGTGAGAGTAGCTCCGGGTACACCCACAAGTTCCACATTTACAAAGGGAAAGATTTCTGGATAGAACCCCCAGAATGCCCCCCCCCCCATCCTAGGAGTTAGTGGGAAGATCGTGTGGGACTTACTGCACCCACTGCTGGATAAAGGTTACCACCCCTGTGTGGATAACTATTATACCAGCCTACCCCTATTCATGTCCCTAACTGCCAGAGGTACTGTCACAGTGCGCAAAAATCAGAGAGGCCTCCCTAGATCCCTGGTAGTGCAACCACTGAGAATGGGTGAAAGTAGGACTCTCCTCAAGGCCGGCGTCAGCACATGGCATACCCGAGCAAGTGCTGGGGCCCACAGCACAGCTGCCAGAGGCCAGAAGCAATGAGCGCTTCTATCAATACAGATGGAAGTGTTCATTGCTGGAGCGCAGGGAGCTGGGTTCTGTCACTCACCGCTCAGCTCCCCGCGCTCCTTCCTCCTTCAGGCCAACCGTGCTCTGAATGGTGAAGCAGGAAGACTTCTCCCCACTCCACCATTCAGTCTGCAGGCAATCTGCATAAGCTCCACCCTCACAGTGCTGCAGAGCGATCTGTGCCTGCAGGGAAGAGAGGGCTGTGAGCTTCAGGAACGGGACAAGGGGAGTAGTTACTGTGTTTTTTGTTTTTAATACAGAGGGGTCACAGAGGACTTTATTACTATGGAGGGGATACAGAGGTCGTTATTACTATGGAGGGGGCACAGAGGGCATTTCTACTATAGAGGGGGCACAGATGGAATTACTACTCTGGAGGGGGCACAATGGACATTTCTACTATGGAGGGGGCACAGAGCCAGAGGGCATTACTACAATGAAGCACGGTGGCTCAGTGTTTAGCACTGGTGCCTTGCAGTGCTGGGATCCTAGGTTTGAATCCGACCATGGACAACATCTGCATGGAGTTTGTATGTTCTTCCCGTGTTTGCGTGGGTTTCCGGTGGGTACTCCGGTTTCCTCCCACACTCCAAAGATGTACTGATAGGGACCTTAGATTGAAACATAGAATGTGTCGGCAGATAAGAACCATTTGGCCCATCTAGTCTGCCCAATATACTGAATACTATGAATAGTCCCTGGCCCTATCTTATATGAAGGATGGCCTTATGCCTATCCCATGCATGCTTAAACTCCTTCACTGTATTTGCAGCTACCACTTCTGCAGGAAGGCTATTCCATGCATCCACTACTCTCCCAGTAAAGTAATACTTCCTGATATTACTTTTAAACCTTTGCCCCTCTAATTTAAAACTATGTCCTCTTGTAGCAGTTTTTCTTCTTTTAAATATTCTCTCCTCTTTTACCTTGTTGATTCCCTTTATGTATTTAAACGTTTCTATTATATCCCCTCTTGTGAGCCCCATTGGGGACAGTTGGATGATAATGTCTGTAAAGCGCTCCGGAATATAGTAGCGCTATAAGTGCATAAAATAAAATAAAAATGAAGGGGACGCAGTTGGCATTATTACTTTGAAGGGGGCACAGTGGGCAATATTACTGTGAAGGGGGCACAGATAGGGCATTACAACTGTGAAAGGGACACAGAGAAGGCATAACTACTGTGAGAGGGCACAATGTGGGCATAACTACTGTGAATGTTGTACAATGAGGGCAATACTAAATTTTTTTAAGTATTGGGGGGGGGGGGGGTGCCATAGAAAGGACCCGCCCCAGGTTCCAAACACCGTAGGCACGCCACTGAAGCAGGGAACTATTTGCTCCCTTCTCCACCCTTGAGCCGCCAGCGCTCCACAGCAGCAGCACAATGTCCTCACATCTTCCTGCTGTTCCTTGTGGGAGGAGGAGCGGGGCAGGCTGGGAATCAGCTTCTTCTCCTCCTACACAGCAGCGCGATGTGTCACAGTAATCTGCTGCTGCTGCTGAAGGGGAGCACAGATCATGGGAGGAGTCAGGTGATTGAGGCGAGGAGTGTTTATTGTTTGCTTTTTTCACTTCCTGTGAAGGGGGCACATCTGGGCATAACCACTGTGAAGTGGGCACATATCATTGCATATCCACCGTAAGAGGGCAACATCTTGGCATATCAACTGTGAGGGGGCACATATTTTGGGATATCTACTGTGAAAGGTGCACATATATTGGCATATCTACTGTGAGGGGGCACATATCTTGGCATATCTACTGTGAGGGCGCACATATCTTAGCATATCTACTATGAAGGGAGCGTATCTACTGTGAGGGGACACATATCTGTGAGTAGACCTGAGGGACTGAAACACTGGGTAGAAAATAAAAGTAGGCACATAAGGACTGATTCACATATATCCGCTCTGTGTAAGGTATTTAATCTATAATACATGCAGTTTCATTGCTGTAAGCGCCGCGCCCAAGGGTCCACATGAACCTGGAGCCGGCCCTGGCTCTCCTCCATAAGAACGTGCTGGTGGACGTCCTTGTACTGACCACCATTCACACTAACACCAGCTCCCCTGCTCCTATACGAGGTACCACAACCACTACCACCAAACCAGTTTGTATCCTGGACTACAACAGGCACATGGGAGGGGTGGATCTTTCAGATCAACTTCTGAATCCCTACACTGCCACACAAAAAACGAAAGTGTGGTACAAAAAGCTGGCCGTACACATTGTACAGGTGGCAATGTGCAATGCGTACGTGGTATTTTAATCTGCAGACCACACAGGAACTTTCCTTCAGTTCCAAGAGGTGGTTATCAAGGCCCTAATTTTTCAAAGCCAGGCCGGGGAGGGTCCCAGTACTTCAGGAAGTCATGGTGCCCGTGTTGTACCAGGGCAACCAGGGCCGGTTCTAGGCGAAATGGGGCCCTGGGGCGGAAAACAATAAGGGCCCCCCCACATGACACTTGCTGACTTTAACGTCCCGTATTGTAAACAAATGCAAGTGGCAAAGCAACATGTACAAGTAAAAATGTATTTAATATTATTACAATACATAAATGCTACAAAAAAGGAATCAAATTTAAAAATTTCAAAGTACCTTAGTATTTTTCCAAATAAACAGTGCAGTTAGATTTTTGGGGTAGGCTTAAAACCTCGCTGTAGGGAAAATTTTAACTACAGACAAAAACACAATGTAAACCATGCAATAGTCAAATAAAAATGATTCCAGAAACTGGTCTCTAACAAATGTTAAGATAAATATAAGTTCGCCAATTCAAAATTAACCTATGGCATGTGAACAAACATTTGTAAAGTGGCCTGAAAATGAGTAAAGTGCTCATAAATTATATGTGCAACAGTGCAGTTACATCAACTATGACATGGGAATAAATAAATAAGTCATCCCAGGTAAGTAAATGCAACATCAACATAAGCTATAACAAAATTGTTTCAATCAAAATTATTAGAATGACCATATAGAAATAAATAGAATTACTATAAACAAATAGATAAATATTATAAACAAATAATTTAACATGAAATGTTTTAACTTAACGTTAGATAAAAAAAAAATACTGCAACATCAAGCAAAAATAAATACTTTAAAGTGCAAAGGTTTGAGAACCAACAAAATTATTGCTTTTAAATAAAGTTTTGACTTCTTAAAAGTGAACCTTTCTGGCTTTTGCTGAGGCAAACTCTTCTATCAATTTGGAGAAATCTAGATTTCTGCAAATGTCTTGCTCAATTGCAATCTCCGCCAAGCCATTTAGCCGATCTTGTGACATGGAGGATCGTAAATAGTTCTTGATTAGCTTTAAACTTGAGAAGCTTCTCTCTCCAGGTGCCATTGTAACTGGCACACTCAGGAGGATACGAAAGGCCACACTGAGATTTGGGTACAGATCCAAAAGGTTGGCTCTATATACGTGATTTAACATATTCAGGTTGGAATCAGATACGTCATCAGGCATGCTTCTAATGGCAATAATTATTTCTAGCTTCAAGTCATTAGGATCAATGTCCCCCATTTCTTCCGAGAAGTGTTTACAACAAGCTTCCAGTCTTTGTTGATCTTTAGCAGCCTTCATCTCCTTTGTACTGAAGAGGAAACCGAAAAAATTGTAGAAAGTGTTTACTTGAGTAAATCTTTATTTTATGCTTGTCAGGGCAACATCAATCAGGGGTAGAAAGAAAATTTGTTTTATATGTTCTTCGGGGGTGGAGTTTACATCATCTATTCCCTCATAGTCAAACATTCTTCTTTTTTTTCTTTTTCTCATTATGGGCAACACAAATTCCACATCTATTTCTTCTCCCAAGTCTTTAGCAATGGAATCGGCTGATTCAAAACCAGTATCTCTGTATTCTTGCAAGAATTCCAGTGCTACTTCAATTTCTTTTGTTAGGACATCCATCCCAATATTTGGACTCTGGAAGAGCTTGCTGGCACGATTAACCGCTTGCCGCCACGCTAACGCCGAAAGGCGTCATCGCGGCGGCTCTCCCAGGTCACACTAACGCCAATAGGCGTCATCTCGCGTGAGCCGAGATTTCCTGTGAACGCGCGCACGCAGGCACGCGCGCTCACAGGAACGGAAGGTAAGCGAGTGGATCTCCAGCCTGCCAGCAGCGATCGCTCGCTGGCAGGCTGGAGATGTGATTTTTTTAACCCCTAACAGGTATATTAGACGCTGTTTTGATAACAGCGTCTAATATACCTGCTACCTGGTCTTCTGGTGGTCCCTTTTGTTAGGATCGACCACCAGAGGACTCAGGCAGCTCACTAAAGTAGCACCAAACACCACTACACTACACTACACCCCCCCTGTCACTTATTAACCCTTTATAAACCACTGATCAGCCCATATAGACTTCCTGATCACCCCCCTGTCATTGATCACCCCCCTGTCATTGATCACCCCCCTGTAAGGCTCCATTCAGAGGTCCGTATGATTTTTACGGATCCACGGATACATGGATCGGATCCGCAAAACGCATACGGACGTCTGGATGGAGCCTTACAGGGGGGTGATCAATGACAAGGGGGTGATCACGCATATAGACTTCCTGATCACTTCCCTGTCATTGATCACCCCCCTGTAAGGCTCGATTCAGACGTCCATATGATTTTTACGGATCCACTGATACATGGATCGGATCCGCAAAACACATGCGGACGTCTGAATGGAGCCTTACAGGGGGGTGATCAATGACAGAGGAGTGATCACCCATATAGACTCCCTGATCACCTCTGTCATTGATCACCCCCCTGTAAGGCTCCATTCAGACGTCCGTATGATTTTTACGGATCCACGGATACATGGATCGGATCCGCAAAACGCATACAGACGTCTGAATGGAGCCTTACAGGGGGGTGATCAGTGACAGGGGGGTGATCACCCCATATACACTCCCTGATCACCCCCTGTCATTGATCACCCCCCTGTCATTAATCACCCCCCTGTAAGGCTCCATTCAGACGTCCGTATGATTTTTTACGGATCCACGGATACATGGATCGGATCCGCAAAACACATGCGGACGTCTGAATGGAGTCTTACAGGGGGGTGATCAATGACAGAGGGGTGATCACCCATATAGACTCCCTGATCACCTCCGTCATTGATCACCCCCCTGTAAGGCTCCATTCAGACGTCCGCATGTGTTTTGCGGATCCGATCCATGTATCCGTGGATCCGTAAAAAATCATACGGACGTCTGAATGGAGCCTTACAGGGGGGTGATCAATGACGGAGGTGATCAGGGAGTCTATATGGGTGATCACCCCTCTGTCATTGATCACCCCCCTGTAAGGCTCCATTCAGACGTCCGCATGTGTTTTGCGGATCCGATCCATGTATCCGTGGATCCGTAAAAAATCATACGGACGTCTGAATGGAGCCTTACAGGGGGGTGATCAATGACAGAGGTGATCAGGGAGTCTATATGGATGATCACCCCTCTGTCATTGATCACCCCCCGGCAAGGCTCCATTCAGACGTCCGCATGTGTTTTGCGGATCCGATCCATGTATCCGTGGATCCGTAAAAAATCATACGGACGTCTGAATGGAGCCTTACAGGGGGGTGATCAATGACGAAGGTGATCAGGGAGTCTATATGGGTGATCACCCCTCTGTCATTGATCACCCCCCTGTAAGGCTCCATTCAGACGTCCGCATGTGTTTTGCGGATCCGATCCATGTATCCGTGGATCCGTAAAAAATCATACGGACGTCTGAATGGAGCCTTACAGGGGGGTGATCAATGACAGGGGGGTGATCACCCCATATAGATTCCCTGATCACCCCCTGTCATTGATCACCCCCTGTAAGGCACCATTTAGAAAATTTTTTGGGCCCAAGTTAGCGAAAAGTTTTTGTTTGTTTTTGTTTTTTTCTTACTAAGTCTCATATTCCACTAACTTGTGTCAAAAAATAAAATCTCACATGAACTCACCATACCCCTCACGGAATCCAAATGCGTAAATTTTTTTAGATATTTATATTCCAGACTTCTTCTGACGCTGTAGGGCCGCTAAAATGCCAGGGCAGTATAAGTACCCCACATGTGACCCCATTCCGGAAAGAAGACACCCCAAGGTATTCGCTGAGGGGCATATTGAGTCCATGAAAGATTGAAATTTTTGTCCCAAGTTAGCGGAAAGGGAGACTTTGTGAGAAAATACAAAAAAAATCAATTTCCGCTAACTTGTGCCAAAAATAAATAAATTCTATGAACTCGCCAGTCCCCTCATTGAATACCTTAGGGTGTCTTCTTTCCAAAGTGTGGTCACATGTGGGGTATTTATACTGCCCTGGCATGTTAGGGGCCCGAAAGCGTGAGAAGAAGTCTGGGATCCAAATGTCTAAAAATGCCCTCCTGAAAGGAATTTGGGCCGCTTTGCGCATCTAGGCTGCAAAAAAGTGTCACACATGTGGTATCGCCGTACTCAGGAGAAGTTGGGGAATGTGTTTTGGGGTGTCATTTTACATATACCCATGCTGGGTGAGAGAAATATCTTGGTCAAATGCCAACTTTGTATAAAAAAATGGGAAAAATTGTCTTTTGCAGAGATATTTCTCTCACCCAGCATGGGTATATGTAAAATGACACCCCAAAACACATTCCCCAACTTCTCCTGAGTACGGCGATACCAGATGTGTGACACTTTTTTGCCGCCTAGGTGGGCAAAGGGGCACATATTCCAAAGAGCACCTTTCAGATTTCACAGGTCCTTTTTTACACATTTTGATTTCAAACTACTTACCACACATTAGGGCCCCTAGAATGCCAGGGCAGTATAACTACCCCACAAATGACCCCATTTTGGAAAGAAGACACCCCAAGGTATTCCGTGAGGGGCACGGCGAGTTCCTAGAATTTTTTATTTTTTGTCACAAGTTAGCGGAAAATGATGATTTTTTTTTATTTTATTTTTTTCCTTACAAAGTCTCATATTCCACTAACTTGTGACAAAAAATAAAAAATTCCAGAAACTCGCCATGCCCCTCACGGAATACCTTGGGGTGTCTTCTTTCCAAAATGGGGTCACTTGTGGCGTAGTTATACTGCCCTGGCAATTTAGGGGCCCTAATGTGTGGTTAGTAGTTTGAAATCAAAATCTGTAAAAAATGGCCGGTGAAATCCTAAAGGTGCTCTTTGGAATGTGGGCCCCTTTGCCCACCTTGGCTGCAAAAAAGTGTCACACATCTGGTATCGCCGTACTCAGGAGAAGTTGGGCAATGTGTTTTGGGGTGTCATTTTACATATACCCATGCTGGGTGATATAAATATCTTGGTCAAATGCCAACTGTGTATAAAAAAAATGGGAAAAGTTGTCTTTTGCCAAGATATTTCTCTCACCCAGCATGGGTATATGTAAAATGACACCCCAAAACACATTCCCCAACTTCTCCTGAGTACGGCGATACCAGATGTGTGTCACTTTTTTGCCGCCTAGGTGGGCAAAGAGGCACACATTCCAAAGAGCACCTTTCGGATTTCACAGGCCATTTTTTACACATTTTGATTTCAAACTACTAACCACACATTAGGGCCCCTAGAATGCCAGGGCAGTATAACTACCCCACAAGTGACCCCATTTTGGAAAGAAGACACCCCAAGGTATTTCGTGATGGGCATAGTGAGTTCATGGAAGTTTTTATTTTTTGTCACAAGTTAGTGGAATATGAGACTTTGTAAGAAAAAAATAATAATAATAATAAATCATCATTTTCTGCTAACTTTTGACAAAAAATAAAAAGTTCTATGAACTCACTATGCCCATCAGCGAATACCTTAGGGTGTCTACTTTCCGAAATGGGGTCATTTGTGGGGTTTTTCTACTGTTTGGGCATTGTAGAACCTCAGGAAACATGACAGGTGCTCAGAAAGTCAGAGCTGCTTCAAAAAGCGGAAATTCACATTTTTGTACCATAGTGTGTAAACGCTATAACTTTTACCCAAACCATTTTTTTTTACCCAAACATTTTTTTTTAATCAAAGACATGTAGAACAATAAATTTAGCGCAAAATTTATATATGGATGTCGTTTTTTTTGCTAAATTTTACAACTGAAAGTGAAAAATGTCATTTTTTTGCAAAAAAAATCATTAAATTTCGATTAATAACAAAAAAAGT
The DNA here is from genome assembly GCF_014858855.1 of Bufo gargarizans. NCBI lineage: Eukaryota > Metazoa > Chordata > Amphibia > Anura > Bufonidae > Bufo > Bufo gargarizans. The sequence continues at coordinate 308,413,670 of NC_058084.1, forward strand.
AAAAATGTCAGCAGCAATGAAATACCACCAAATGAAAGCTCTATTAGTGAGAAGAAAAGGAGGTAAAATTAATTTGGGTGGTAAGTTGCATGACCGAGCAATAAACCGCTAAAGTTGTGGAGTGCCGATTTGTAAAAAAGGGCCTGGTCACTAGGGGGGTATAAGCCTGTGGTCCTTAAGTGGTTAATGTGGTACAAAACATCATACCACACCACAGTGCAGAGAGTGAATTGACCAGAAGATATCTCCTTTGAAAGGCTCTTAGCCTCTGCAGCTGTCAAATCATCTTTCTTTGTTGTTGCATGGATGACAAGATCTTCAAGTGCAGAAACAACATCCCCTAGGTTAAAGCGCAGAACCTTAACACTATCAACCCGACACTCCCATCGAGTGTCAGAGAAGGGTTTGAGAGTGAGACGAGGGCAGTTCTGCTTCAAGATAGCCCACCGCTGTGTAGAGGAACTAAAAAGAACATAGATTCTCTGTAAAACGCCAAAAAATGTCACCGAAAAAACAGAAGATTTGGCAGCATCCAGTATTACTAAATTCAAAGTATGACTGCTGCAGGGCATAAACAATGCTCGTTTATTAATGGCCAAAATCCTTGTTTGGACACCTTGTTTCTTCCCCTTCATGTTACGGCCATTATCATAGCTCTGACCTCTGCAGTTATCAATACTGATGTTCAGTTCATCCAGGTGTTTTAAAAATACATCACACAAGGCCTCCCCAGTTGTTTCTTCCACAGCAAGGAAACCAGCAGTGTTCAAAAACTGAGGCTCCAACTGACAGTTCACATTTCACAATGCGAATGGTTATTGAAAGTTGTTCCACATGGCTTGTATCAGGTGTGCAGTCCATGATCACACCATAGTACTTTGCTGTATGAATTCTTTCTGCCGCAGCCTGTAGTATGGTATTACCCATCTGCCTTATAAGCTCGTTCTGAATGTCCTTACTGAGGTAGTGCTGTTTAATTTTCTTCTTCTGAATTTTTCTCACATGTTCATTCATAACTGAGTCATATTTAGCAAGAAGCTCCACCAAGCCAAGAAAATTACCATTGTGGGGATGATATAGTCTATCTGTACTTCCACGTAAGGCCAGATTGCGTTGGGCCAAATGACAAATAATGTCTATTATCCTTGTTAGAATAGAGCACCAGTAGGTTTTTTCCAGTTCAATCTGCTGCATGTTGGCACTATCGACTGTCCTTTTTGCACACATCCCCGTGCGTAGGCTATGCCAGTCCTGCATGCACTGCTCATGTTCTTTCAGGTATGAATGGATATTTTCCACTTGTTAAACTCATCTTTGGATATTGTGATATCCCGTTTTCCAAATACGACGCAGCAGAAACAAAATACTTTATCAGAGTAAACCAGCCATGTACGTAGAATTTTGTCTCCATTGCCTACTTGAATGAAATAATTTTCTTTGGTAAAACGTCTTGGTGTTGCTGCTTTGTTCTGTGGAAAGACAATGTCCACAATTTGCTTGGGGCCTCTTTTCACTAATTGGTGCTTCCACAGAAGAGACTGTGTCCTTGGATCCCTGACCTTCAGCTTCCTCTCCCATTTCTGTGGCTGGTGGTAAAGGAGTTCCATCACTGGATAGTGAAGCTTCAACTTGCTGCGATTCTCGATGTGGTTGAAAGAATGATGTTAGTTTTGGATAGGTCTCCAACTTCCTTGTTTTTTCTTCTGTTTTTTTCCTTTTCTGAGAACTGCTGAGATAGGATCGCTTCATCTTGGCCCAGTAATCTTACAATATAATTAAAAAAATATATATAGTTATGTTCAAGACAATTTTTATATTTAACCACTTCAGCCCCCTAGCTTAAACCCCCTTAATGACCAGACCACTTTTTACAATTCTGCACTACACTACTTTCACGGTTTATTGCTCGGTCATGCAACTTACCACCCAAATGAATTTTACCTCCTTTTCTTCTCACTAATAGAGCTTTCATTTGGTGGTATTTCATTGCTGCTGACATTTTAACTTTTTTTATATTAATCGAAATTGACCGATTTTTTGGCAAAAAAATGACATTTTTCACTTTCGGTTGTAAAATTTTTCAATTAAAACTACATTTCTATATACATTTTTCTCTAAATTTATTGTTCTACATGTCTTTGATAAAAAAATGCAATAAGTGTATATTTATTGGTTTGGGTAAAAGTTATAGCGTTTACAAACTATGGTGCAAAAATGTGAATTTACGCACTTTGACTTTCTGAGCACCTGTCATGTTTCCTGAGGTTCTACAATGCCCAGACAGTAGAAACACCCCACAAATGACCCCATTTCGGAAAGTAGACACCCTAAGGTATTCGCTGATGGGCATAGTGAGTTCATGGAAGTTTTTATTTTTTGTCACAAGTTAGCGGAAAATGATTTTCTTTTCTTCTTACAAAGTCTCATATTCCACTAACAATAAAATTATACATGAACTCACCATACTCCTCATGGAATACCTTGGGGTGTCTTCTTTCCAAAATGGGGTCTCTTGTAGGGTATTTTTACTGCCCGGGCACTTTAGGGGCCCTAAAGCGTGAGAAGAAGTCAGGAATCTAAATGTCTAAACATGTTTACGCATTTGGATTCCATGAGGGGTATGGTGAGTTCATGTGAGATTTTGTTTTTTGTCACAAGTTAGTGGAATATGAGACTTTGTAAGAAAAATAAATAAATAATAATATCCGCTAACTTGTGGCAAAAAAAAAAATCTTCTATGAACCCGCCATGCCCCTCAAAAGTGATCTTTATAGCGCCGCAGCGATTTTACAGTGTTTTTGCAGTGATCAGAAAAAAAAATATTCTGTCACTGCGGTGGGGCGGACTGAACGCAAGTGTGCGTACAAGATCAGGCCTGATCGGGCGAACACTGCGTTTTTTGTAGAGCCTATACAACATGTCCTATTCTTGTCCGCAATTGCGGACAAGAAAAGGCATTTTCTATATAGTTCTGGCAATGTGCGGATCCGCAAAATGCTGAAAGCACATTGCCGGTGTCCGTGTTTTGCGGATCCACAAAACACATATGGACGTCTGAATGGAGCCTTACAGGGGGGTGATCAATGACAGGGGGGTGATCAGGGGTTAATAAGTGACGGGGGGGGGGTGTAGTGTAGTGTGGTTCTTGGTGCTACTTATTACAGAGCTGCCTGTGTCCTCTGGTGGTCGATCCAAGCAAAAGGGACCACCAGAGGACCAGGTATATCAGACGCTGTTAACAAAACAGAACAAAAAAACCTATATATTGTGTGGCACAGTGTAGCGGTATACTGTACATTGTGTGGCACGGTGTAGCGGTATACTGTACATTGTGTGGCACGGTGTAGCGGTATACTGTACATTGTGTGGCACGGTGTAGCGGTATACTGTACATTGTGTAGCACGGTGTAGCGGTATACTGTACATTGTGTGGCACAGTGTAGCGGTATACTGTACATTGTGTGGCACAGTGTACCGGTATACTGTACATTGTGTGGCACAGTGTAGAGGTATACTGTACATTGTGTGGCACAGTGTAGCGGTATACTGTACATTGTGTGGCACAGTGTAGCGGTATACTGTACATTGTGTGGCACAGTGTAGCGGTATACTGTACATTGTGTGGCACAGTATAGAGGTATACTGTACATTGTGTAGCACAGTGTATACTATATGTGTATAACATAAACATATTTCACATGAAAACTTACAGTTACTTGGCTTGACCCTTGGGGATCTCGGACACCACTTCCACACTTTGGCCGGGGGCTCGGAGGAGCTGATGTTGTGTTTTATCCTAATGAGAAAGATTTCATAATAAGGATTTGGAGAAGGGGCAGATGGATAGCAGAGCTGGGAGAGGCTGGTGCTCCTTCTAGGGGGTCATACCATGGGGGAGTAATAAAGCCCACCATAATGCCCCCCCAGTAGAAATAATTCTCCTTATAATGTGACAGTGCAAAAAAATACCCCCTTGTAATGCCCCCAGTTGAGCTAATGTTCCCATAGTGCCCCATAATGTACCAGTCTAAAATACCCCTATATATTGCCCCCAGTAAATGCTGCATAGTGCTCTTCTCCCTCCTTCCTCCTAGTGCCCCCCATAATGTACCAGTATAAAATGCCCCTATATAGTGCCCCAGTAGATGCCCTCAGTTTCCCCCATAAATAATTTTGCAAGCATAAAATACCCCTTCTTAGTGCCCTCCGTAGATGACCCCATAGTATTCCTCTCCCCCCTTCCCCGTAGTACCCACCATTAGAGTTGAGCGAACACCTGGATGTTCGGGTTCGAGAAGTTCGGCCGAACATCCCGGAAATGTTCGGGTTCGGGATCCGAACCCGAACCCCATTGAAGTCAATGGGGACCCGAACTTTTCGGCACTAAAAAGGCTGTAAAACAGCCCAGGAAAGAGCTAGAGGGCTGCAAAAGGCAGCAACATGTAGGTAAATCCCCTGCAAACAAATGTGGATAGGGAAATGAATTAAAATAAAAATTAAATAAATAAAAATTAACCAAAATCAATTGGAGAGAGGTTCCATAGCAGAGAATCTGGCTTCCCGTCACCCACCACTGGAACAGTCCATTCTCAGATATTTAGGCCCCGGCACCCAGGCAGAGGAGAGAGGTCCCGTAACAGAGAATCTGTCTTCATGTCAGCAGAGAATTAGTCTGCATGTCATAGCAGAGAATGAGGCTTCACGTCAGCCACCACTGCAACAGTCCATTGGCATATATTTAGGCCCAGCACACACACAGGCAGAGGAGAGAGGTCCCGTAACAGACAATCTGGCTTCATGTCAGCAGAGAATCAGTCTGCATGTCATAGCAGAGAATCAGGCTTCACGTCAGCCACCACTGCAACAGTCCATTGGCATATATTTAGGCCCAGCACACACACAGGCAGAGGAGAGAGGTCCCGTAACAGAGAATCTGGCTTCATGTCAGCAGAGAATCAGTCTGCATGTCATAGCAGAGAATGAGGCTTCACGTCACCCACCACTGCAACAGTCCATTGGCATATATTTAGGCCTAGCACACAGGCAGAGCAGAGAGGTCCCGTAACAGACAATCTGGCTTCATGTCAGCAGAGAATCAGTCTGCATGTCATAGCAGAGAATGAGGCTTCACGTCAGCCACCACTGCAACAGTCCATTGGCATATATTTAGGCCTAGCACACAGGCAGAGCAGAGAGGTCCCGTAACAGACAATCTGGCTTCATGTCAGCAGAGAATCAGTCTGCATGTCATAGCAGAGAATCAGGCTTCACGTCAGCCACCACTGCAACAGTCCATTGTCATAAATTTAGGCCCAGCACCCAGGCAGAGGAGAGAGGTCCCGTAACAGACAATCTGGCTTCATGTCAGCAGAGAATTAGTCTGCATGTCATAGCAGAGAATCAGGCTTCATGTCAGCCACCACTGCAACAGTCCATTGGCATATATTTAGGCCCAGCACCCAGGCAGAGGAGGGAGGTCCCGTAACAGAGAATCTGTCTTCATGTCAGCAGAGAATCAGTCTGCATGTCATAGCAGAGAATGAGGCTTCACGTCACCCACCACTGCAACAGTCCATTGGCATATATTTAGGCCTAGCACACAGGCAGAGCAGAGAGGTCCCGTAACAGACAATCTGGCTTCATGTCAGCAGAGAATCAGTCTGCATGTCATAGCAGAGAATCAGGCTTCACGTCAGCCACCACTGCAACAGTCCATTGGCATATATTTAGGCCTAGCACACAGGCAGAGCAGAGAGGTCCCGTAACAGACAATCTGGCTTCATGTCAGCAGAGAATCAGTCTGCATGTCATAGCAGAGAATGAGGCTTCACGTCAGCCACCACTGCAACAGTCCATTGGCATATTTTTAGGCCTAGCACACAGGCAGAGCAGAGAGGTCCCGTAACAGACAATCTGGCTTCATGTCAGCAGAGAATCAGTCTGCATGTCATAGCAGAGAATGAGGCTTCACGTCAGCCACCACTGCAACAGTCCATTGGCATATTTTTAGGCCTAGCACACAGGCAGAGCAGAGAGGTCCCGTAACAGACAATCTGGCTTCATGTCAGCAGAGAATCAGTCTGCATGTCATAGCAGAGAATCAGGCTTCACGTCAGCCACCACTGCAACAGTCCATTGTCATAAATTTAGGCCCAGCACCCAGGCAGAGGAGAGAGGTCCCGTAACAGACAATCTGGCTTCATGTCAGCAGAGAATTAGTCTGCATGTCATAGCAGAGAATCAGGCTTCATGTCAGCCACCACTGCAACAGTCCATTGGCATATATTTAGGCCCAGCACCCAGGCAGAGGAGGGAGGTCCCGTAACAGAGAATCTGTCTTCATGTCAGCAGAGAATCAGTCTGCATGTCATAGCAGAGAATGAGGCTTCACGTCAGCCACCACTGCAACAGTCCATTGGCATATATTTAGGCCTAGCACACAGGCAGAGGAGAGGTTCATTCAACTTTGGGTAGCCTCGCAATATAATGGTAAAATGAAAATAAAAATAGGATTGAATGAGGAAGTGCCCTGGAGTCCAATAATATATGGTTATGGGGAGGTAGTTAATGTCTAATCTGGACAAGGGACGGACAGGTCCTGTGGGATCCATGCCTGGTTCATTTTTATGAACGTCAGCTTGTCCACATTGGCTGTAGACAGGCGGCTGCGTTTGTCTGTAATGACGCCCCCTGCCGTGCTGAATACACGTTCAGACAAAACGCTGGCTGCCGGGCAGGCCAGCACCTCCAAGGCATAAAAGGCTAGCTCTGGCCACGTGGACAATTTAGAGACCCAGAAGTTGAATGGGGCCGAACCATCAGTCAGTACGTGGAGGGGTGTGCACACGTACTGTTCCACCATGTTAGTGAAATGTTGCCTCCTGCTAACACGTTGCGTATCAGGTGGTGGTGCAGTTAGCTGTGGCGTGTTGACAAAAGTTTTCCACATCTCTGCCATGCTAACCCTGCCCTCAGAGGAGCTGGCCGTGACACAGCTGCCTTGGCGACCTCTTGCTCCTCCTCTGCCTTGGCCTTGGGCTTCCACTTGTTCCCCTGTGACATTTGGGAATGCTCTCAGTAGCGCGTCTACCAACGTGCGCTTGTACTCGCGCATCTTCCTATCACGCTCCAGTGCAGGAAGTAAGGTGGGCACATTGTCTTTGTAGCGTGGATCCAGCAGGGTGGCAACCCAGTAGTCCGCACAGGTTAAAATGTGGGCAACTCTGCTGTCGTTGCGCAGGCACTGCAGCATGTAGTCGCTCATGTGTGCCAGGCTGCCCAGGGGTAAGGACAAGCTGTCCTCTGTGGGAGGCGTATCGTCATCGTCCTGCCTTTCCCCCCAGCCACGCACCAGTGATGGACCCGAGCTGCGTTGGGTGCCACCCCGCTGTGACCATGCTTCATCCTCATCCTCCTCCACCTCCTCCTCATCCTCGTCCTCCTCGTCCTCCAGTAGTGGGCCCTGGCTGGCCACATTTGTACCTGGCCTCTGCTGTTGCCAAAAACCTCCCTCTGAGTCACTTTGAAGAGACTGGCCTGAAAGTGCTAAAAATGACCCCTCTTCCTCCTCCTCCTCCTCCTCCTCCTGGGCCACCTCCTCTTCCATCATCGCCCTAAGTGTTTTCTCAAGGAGACATAGAAGTGGTATTGTAACGCTGATAACGGTGTCATCGCCACTGGCCATGTTGGTGGAGTACTCGAAACAGCGCAACAGGGCACACAGGTCTCGCATGGAGGCCCAGTCATTGGTGGTGAAGTGGTGCTGTTCTGTAGTGCGACTGACCCGTGCGTGCTGCAGCTGAAACTCCACTATGGCCTGCTGCTGCTCGCACAGTCTGTCCAGCATGTGCAAGGTGGAGTTCCACCTGGTGGGCACGTCGCATATGAGGCGGTGAGCGGGAAGGCCGAAGTTACGCTGTAGCGCAGACAGGCGAGCAGCAGCAGGATGTGAACGCCGGAAGCGCGAACAGACGGCCCGCACTTTATGCAGCAGCTCTGACATGTCGGGGTAGTTGTGAATGAACTTCTGCACCACCAAATTCAGCACATGCGCCAAGCAAGGGATGTGCGTCAAATTGGCTAGTCCCAGAGCTGCAACGAGATTTCGCCCATTATCACACACCACCAGGCCGGGCTTGAGGCTCACCGGCAGCAACCACTCGTCGGTCTGTTGTTCTATACCCCGCCACAACTCCTGTGCGGTGTGGGGCCTGTCCCCCAAACATATGAGTTTCAGAATGGCCTGCTGACGTTTACCCCGGGCTGTGCTGAAGTTGGTGGTGAAGGTGTGTGGCTGACTGGATGAGCAGGTGGAAGAAGAGGAGGAGGAAGCCGAGAAGGAGGAGGTGGCAACAGGAGGCAAAGAATGTTGCCCTGCGATCCTTGGCGGCGGAAGGACGTGCGCCAAACAGCTCTCCGCCTGGGGCCCAGCTGCCACTACATTTACCCAGTGTGCAGTTAGGGAGATATAGCGTCCCTGGCCGTGCTTACTGGTCCACGTATCTGTGGTTAGGTGGACCTTGCCACAGATGGCGTTGCGCAGTGCACACTTGATTTTATCGGATACTTGGTTGTGCAGGGAAGGCACGGCTCTCTTGGAGAAGTAGTGCCGGCTGGGAACAACATACTGTGGGACAGCAAGCGACATGAGCTGTTTGAAGCTGTCTGTGTCCACCAGCCTAAATGACAGCATTTCATAGGCCAGTAGTTTAGAAATGCTGGCATTCAGGGCCAGGGATCGAGGGTGGCTAGGTGGGAATTTACGCTTTCTATCAAATGTTTGTGAGATGGAGAGCTGAACGCTGGCGTGTGACATGGTTGAGACGCTTGGTGACGGAGGTGGTGGTGGTGGTGTTGGTGGTACATCCCCTGTTTGCTGGGCGGCAGGTGCCAACGTTCCTCCAGAGGCGGAGGAAGAGGCCGAGGCGGCAGCAGCAGAATAGGCCGAGGCGGCAGCAGCAGAAGAGGTAGCAGGGGGAGCCTGAGTGACTTCCTTGGTTTTAAGGTGTTTACTCCACTGCAGTTCATGCTTTGCATGCAGGTGCCTGGTCATGCAGGTTGTGCTCAGGTTCAGAACGTTAATGCCTCGCTTCAGGCTCTGATGGCACAGCGTGCAAACCACTCGGGTCTTGTCGTCAGCACATTGTTTGAAGAAGTGCCATGCCAGGGAACTCCTTGAAGCTGCCTTTGGGGTGCTCGGTCCCAGATGGCGGCGGTCAGTAGCAGGCGGAGTCTCTTGGCGGCGGGTGTTCTGCTTTTGCCCACTGCTCCCTCTTTTGCTACGCTGTTGGCTCGGTCTCACCACTGCCTCTTCCTCCGAACTGTGAAAGTCAGTGGCACGACCTTCATTCCATGTGGGGTCTAGGACCTCATCGTCCCCTGCATCGTCTTCCACCCAGTCTTGATCCCTGACCTCCTGTTCAGTCTGCACACTGCAGAAAGACGCAGCAGTTGGCACCTGTGTTTCGTCATCATCAGAGACATGCTGAGGTGGTATTCCCATGTCCTCATCATCAGGAAACATAAGTGGTTGTGCGTCAGTGCATTCTATGTCTTTCACCGCTGGGGAAGGGCTAGGTGGATGCCCTTGGGAAACCCTGCCAGCGGAGTCTTCAAACAGCATAAGAGACTGCTGCATAACTTGAGGCTGAGACAGTTTCCCTGGTATGCATGGGGGTGATGTGACAGACTGATGGGGTTGGTTTTCAGGCGCCATCTGTGCGCTTTCTGCAGAAGACTGGGTGGGAGATAATGTGAACGTGCTGGATCCACTGTCGGCCACCCAATTGACTAATGCCTGTACCTGCTCAGGCCTTACCATCCTTAGAACGGCATTGGGCCCCACCATATATCGCTGTAAATTCTGGCGGCTACTGGGACCTGAGGTAGTTGGTACACTAGGACGTGTGGATGTGGCAGAACGGCCACGTCCTCTCCCAGCACCAGAGGGTCCACTAACACCACCACGACCATGTCCACGTCCGCGTCCCTTACTAGATGTTTTTCTCATTGTTATGGTTCACCACAACAACAAATATATTATTTGGCCCAATGTATTGTATTCAAATTCAGCGGGATATAAATTTGAGGCCTAGTATTTAGGCGCTGGGTGACCGGTATGGATTTAGTGACAGAATTAGACTTGGAAATGCACAGAAGCGTGTGTGTGAAGTTATTCTGAATGACCCTATGTGCACCTTCAATATGATCTACCCTTTTAGGGATAGATTTCAAATAGCTCTGATATAGCAGAAACGACTAAATTATGAAATTGCTAAATTGGGAATTGTATTTCAACCCAGAACAAAAAATGTGCTTTGACGGACACTAAATAACTTTCCCAGCCACAACAGGACAGCGGTAACGAGAGATTTAGCGGGATATAAATTTGAGGCCTAGTATTTAGGCGCTGGGTGACAGGTATGGGTTTAGTGACAGAATTAGATTTGGAAATGCACAGTAGCGGGTGTGTGAAGTTATTCTGAATGACCCTATGTGCACCTTGAATATTATATACCCTTTTAGGGATAGATTTCAAATAGCTCTGATATAGCAGAAACCACTAAATTATGAAATTGCTAAATTGGGAATTGTATTTCAACCCAGAACAAGAAATGTGCTTGAACGGACACTAAATAACTCGCCCAGCTACAGCACTAGGGACAGATTTAGCGGGATATAAATTTGAGGCCTAGTATTTAGGCGCTGGGTGACAGGTATGGGTTTAGTGCCAGAATTAGACTTGGAAATACACAGTAGCGGGTGTGTGTGAAGTTATTCTGAATGACCCAATGTGCACCTTGAATATTATATACCCTTTTAGGGATAGATTTCAAATAGCTCTGATATAGCAGAAACCACTAAATTATGAAATTGCTAAATTGGGAATTGTATTTCAACCCAGAACAAGAAATGTGCTTGAACGGACACTAAATAACTCGCCCAGCTACAGCACTAGGGACAGATTTAGCGGGATATAAATTTGAGGCCTAGTATTTAGGCGCTGGGTGACAGGTATGGGTTTAGTGCCAGAATTAGACTTGGAAATACACAGTAGCGGGTGTGTGTGAAGTTATTCTGAATGACCCAATGTGCACCTTGAATATTATATACCCTTTTAGGGATAGATTTCAAATAGCTCTGATATAGCAGAAACCACTAAATTATGAAATTGCTAAATTGGGAATTGTATTTCAACCCAGAACAAGAAATGTGCTTGAACGGACACTAAATAACTCGCCCAGCTACAGCACTAGGGACAGATTTAGCTGGATATAAATTTGAGGCCTAGTATTTAGGCGCTGGGTGACAGGTATGGGTTTAGTGCCAGAATTAGACTTGGAAATACACAGTAGCGGGTGTGTGTGAAGTTATTCTGAATGACCCAATGTGCACCTTGAATATTATATACCCTTTTAGGGATAGATTTCAAATAGCTCTGATATAGCAGAAACCACTAAATTATGAAATTGCTAAATTGGGAATTGTATTTCAACCCAGAACAAGAAATGTGCTTGAACGGACACTAAATAACTCGCCCAGCTACAGCACTAGGGACAGATTTAGCGGGATATAAATTTGAGGCCTAGTATTTAGGCGCTGGGTGACAGGTATGGGTTTAGTGACAGAATTAGACTTGGAAATACACAGTAGCGGGTGTGTGTGAAGTTATTCTGAATGACCCAATGTGCACCTTGAATATTATATACCCTTTTAGGGATAGATTTCAAATAGCTCTGATATAGCAGAAACCACTAAATTATGAAATTGCTAAATTGGGAATTGTATTTCAACCCAGAACAAGAAATGTGCTTGAACGGACACTAAATAACTCGCCCAGCTACAGCACTAAGGACAGATTTAGCGGGATATAAATTTGAGGCCTAGTATTTAGGCGCTGGGTGACAGGTATGGGTTTAGTGCCAGAATTAGACTTGGAAATACACAGTAGCGGGTGTGTGTGAAGTTATTCTGAATGACCCAATGTGCACCTTGAATATTATATACCCTTTTAGGGATAGATTTCAAATAGCTCTGATATAGCAGAAACCACTAAATTATGAAATTGCTAAATTGGGAATTGTATTTCAACCCAGAACAAGAAATGTGCTTGAACGGACACTAAATAACTCGCCCAGCTACAGCACTAGGGACAGATTTAGCGGGATATAAATTTGAGGCCTAGTATTTAGGCGCTGGGTGACAGGTATGGGTTTAGTGACAGAATTAGACTTGGAAATACACAGTAGCGGGTGTGTGTGAAGTTATTCTGAATGACCCAATGTGCACCTTGAATATTATATACCCTTTTAGGGATAGATTTCAAATAGCTCTGATATAGCAGAAACCACTAAATTATGAAATTGCTAAATTGGGAATTGTATTTCAACCCAGAACAAGAAATGTGCTTGAACGGACACTAAATAACTCGCCCAGCTACAGCACTAAGGACAGATTTAGCGGGATATAAATTTGAGGCCTAGTATTTAGGCGCTGGGTGACAGGTATGGGTTTAGTGCCAGAATTAGACTTGGAAATACACAGTAGCGGGTGTGTGTGAAGTTATTCTGAATGACCCAATGTGCACCTTGAATATTATATACCCTTTTAGGGATAGATTTCAAATAGCTCTGATATAGCAGAAACCACTAAATTATGAAATTGCTAAATTGGGAATTGTATTTCAACCCAGAACAAGAAATGTGCTTGAACGGACACTAAATAACTCGCCCAGCTACAGCACTAGGGACAGATTTAGCTGGATATAAATTTGAGGCCTAGTATTTAGGCGCTGGGTGACAGGTATGGGTTTAGTGCCAGAATTAGACTTGGAAATACACAGTAGCGGGTGTGTGTGAAGTTATTCTGAATGACCCAATGTGCACCTTGAATATTATATACCCTTTTAGGGATAGATTTCAAATAGCTCTGATATAGCAGAAACCACTAAATTATGAAATTGCTAAATTGGGAATTGTATTTCAACCCAGAACAAGAAATGTGCTTGAACGGACACTAAATAACTCGCCCAGCTACAGCACTAAGGACAGATTTAGCGGGATATAAATTTGAGGCCTAGTATTTAGGCGCTGGGTGACCGGTATGGATTTAGTGACAGAATTAGACTGGGATATGGCCAAAAAATAAACAGACTATTGCTGGTTAAATGCACTTGGTGTGACAGCTTCACCCTGATGTAGGCTTTAGCCAAAAAACAACCACACCATTGAGGGTTAAATGCACTTGGTGACAGGCGCAGCTTGCCCCTGATTTTGTATATGGCCAAAAAATGAACAGACTATTGCTGGTTAAATGCACTTGGTGTGACAGCTTCACCCTGATGTAGGCTTTAGCCAAAAAACAACCACACCATTGAGGGTTAAATGCACTTGGTGACAGGCGCAGCTTGCCCCTGATTTTGTATATGGCCAAAAAATGAACAGACTATTGCTGGTTAAATGCACTTGGTGTGACAGCTTCACCCTGATGTAGGCTTTAGCCAAAAAACAACCACACCATTGAGGGTTAAATGCACTTGGTCGCAGCTTGTGCTGGCGCACCACAAGACACAAAATGGCCGCCGATCACCCCAGAAAAATGTGACTGACAAACGGTCTGGGCAGCCTAAAAACAGTGAGCAATTGAGGATCAGCAGCTCAATGATCCACAGCTGCAGATCGATCAGTTAATCAAGTCCTTTGGAGGAGTTAATCTGCCTAATCTCGCCCTACTGTCGCAGCCGCAACCTCTCCCTACGCTAATCAGAGCAGAGTGACGGGCGGCGCTATGTGACTCCAGCTTAAATAGAGGCTGGGTCACATGGTGCTCTGGCCAATCACAGCCATGCCAATAGTAGGCATGGCTGTGATGGCCTCTTGGGGCAAGTAGTATGACGCTTGTTGATTGGCTGCTTTGCAGCCTTTCAAAAAGCGCCAAGAAAGCGTCACAAAAGCGCGAAGAAAGCGACGAACACCGAACCCGAACCCGGACTTTTACGAAAATGTCCGGGTTCGGGTCCGTGTCACGGACACCCCAAAATTCGGTACGAACCCGAACTATACAGTTCGAGTTCGCTCATCCCTACCCACCATGTGTCCCAGTATAAAATGCCACTGTACAGAGCCCTCCATATAACATACCACTTCTTTGTAGCCCCAGTAGATGCCCCAAAAGTGCCCACCAATAATGTGCCAGCAAGAAGTGCCCCCATAGTGCCACCTAATAATGTGCCAGTAGTAAGTGCCCTCATAGATGCCCCCCAATAATGTGCCAGAAAAAAGTGCCCCATAGTGCAACCTAATAATGTGCCAGTAAAAAGTGCCCCCAATGATGCCCCCTGGGCCTCAATGTCAAATTTCTCCCCCTCTATGTCACGTAATCACCCCCTTCGCGTCACATTATTCCCCCCCCTTCATCATGGCAGCACACTTCCCATCCTCCACCCCCCGCCCCCCCAAATGCATATTTCTCCAGTCCAACTGACTTCAAACAGAACCATGGCGATCCAGTTTATTCAACCAACCTACCAGTAACTGGCACCCCCCCCCCCCCAATGCACATTTCTCAATTCCAACTGACTCCAAACACATACAGAACCGGGCTAGTACACCACTGGCATGAGTGAGATGGTGCCTGGGATGGATCCGATCCAGTTTAATCAACCAACCTACCAGACTGGGATGGATCACAATCCAGTTTAATCAACCAACCAGTTACTGGTAGGTTGGTTGATTAAACTGGATCGGATCCATCCATCCCAGGCACCATCTCACCCGTCCTAGTGCCAGTATACTAGCCCGCCCTGGTTCTGTTTGGACAGTTGGACTGGAGAAATGTGCATTTGGGGGGGGGATGGGGCAGTTACGGGTAGTACCTGTAACTGCTTCCCCCCCCAAATGCACATTTCTCCAGTCCAACTGACCACAAACAGAACCAGGGCCGCAGGCCGGGCTAGTAGTACACTGGGACGGCCCGGACGGGTGAAATGGTGCCGGACAAAGTAAGTCAGTAAGTGGGAAACACTGGGAATGGATGGATGGATCATGGATTCATTAACAACAACAAAACAAGGCTACTTTCACACTTGTGGCAGGACGGATCCGGCAGGCTGGTCTCCCTGTCGGATCCATCCTTCCGCTGTTTCCCCGCTCCGTCCCTATTGACTATAATGGGGACGGGGGCTGAGCTCCAGCGCAGCACGGCGGTGCACGGCGAAAGCCGCCGGACTAAAAAGTTGGACATGCAGGACTTTTTAGTCCGGTGGCTTTCGCCGTGCTTCGCCGGAGCTTAGCCCCCATCCCATTATAGTCAATGGGGATGGAGCGGCGATACGGCGAAACAGCATCCTGCCGGATCCGTCCTGCCACAAGTGTGAAAGTACCCTAGAACTTGGCTGGGGGCTGGCTGCCTTCTGACTGTGGGCGGCGGGCCTTCCTTGGCGCTGCTGTCACACTGGGCTCGCTGGGCTGTGGCTGGCTACCAAATGCCAATGGTATCCAACAATCTGTATCCGCTTGCTTCCTTGCTTGATTTGCTTGCTTGCTTTCCTTTTCTAGTTGCTCCTTCTCCTTGCCTCATTGCCAATGCCTCCTGCTCAGTGCACCTGTCCTTAAGTACTATACGATAATCCGATTCCTCCAAGCTAGATTCTCTGCCTTGGGTGAGGGGGACGGAGCCTGTGGCAGACGTGCCTGCCTGTGCCCGCGCCCCGCAGAGTCCAGCACTGTCTGTCTGGTCCTGTCTGATGACTCATCATCATGTCATTGTTGTGAGACGAGTGTAGTGTCAGTGTGTGACAAGTACTGTCTGACAATAAGATAATAGTAAGGCCAGGCAGGTGCTAGGGGCCGGGGGCCCCCTAAGGAGCGGGGGCCTTGGGGGCAATTGCCCCCCTTGCCTCTATGGTAGCGCCGGCCCTGGTTGTCTACTAAGAATATCAAATTGAAGGTTCCCTCCTGGAAGTTGGGTCCTAAGTTTATTGGGCCTTACAAAATCTTGTCCGTCATCAATCCCGTTGCCTACCGTCTTGATCTTCCTCAGACTTGGAAGATCCATAATGTTTTTCACAAGTCCCTATCAAAACCTTTTTTCCAACCCACTGTACCCTATCTTTGCCTCCTCCTCCGATTGTGGTTGATGGTAATCTTGAATTTCAGGTCTCTAGGATTGTGGACTCTCGTATTGTCCGCGGTTCTCTTCAGTACCTCGTTCATTGGGAGGGTTATGGTCCTGAGGAGAGGATGTTGGTTCCAGTGGCGGACATTAAGGCCACTCGTCTTCTCAGGGCATTCCATAGGTCCCATCCTGAGAAGGTGGGCTCTGAGTGTCCGGATTCCACTCGTAGAGGGAGGGGTACTGTCACCACCAGATCTTTGAGAAGTTCTGTTAGATGTTCTTCAGTACCTTCTGCATGATCTTCTTTTGTTTTGCTTTCGTTTTCTCATCTCTCCTCCCTCTCCCAGCTGTCATCTATTAGCAGTGATTGCCTCCCTATATATCTCCTCCCCATACTGCCTTACCTTGCGGTTTATACAACTTCCTGGAGTGTGCTGATGCTAGAAGCTGTTACTGCTGCATCCACAAGATAAGTCTGTTTCTTTATTTTCCTGTGGGCTTGATCCTAGGTGACCCTGACTCCCTCAGTATTTAGTGTAGGGAGCCGGTGGTCGTGTCCCCTCACTATTATAGGGTGTTCAGGTGTCATATAGTCGAGGAACGAGGGTATGCAATTTTCTACCATTGAGATTTTTGCATAGGCTGAGCAGTAAGGGAGAGAGTTAGGGCTGTTACAGGGCTTACCCTTTTGTTCTTTAGTTTTGGATCAAGTCAGCCGGATCTTCATTTGTGTCTTCTAGTTTTCTGTAACACCATCCTTGACACTGGGACTGTGGGACAGTGGCTGAAATGTGGGACTGCCCCACTGGATCCAGGACAATTGGGAGGTATGTTAGTACAAGAAGTAAACCAAGCAATTGTAGGTATGTGACATTAATCATGTAGTGCATTTAAAAAAAAAAAAATTGTATCTGCAAAGACTGATGTTTATTTTCTTACTGCTATAAAAATGTTGATTATCGTATTTTATTTTTAGTTCTGCAATATATCTCTGAAAAGTGACACTAGAAAAGTAAGTCTGATTGTAGCTATGTAGTGGCATCTGTGCCTTTGAGTCAAAATTTTAGAGGTGAATATATTTTTACGGAGTTTAAAATCACACTTTTCTCATCTCGATTGTTGACTATACATCTAATAAAATCTGTTATCTATTATACTGTATATTGGCCACTAGATGTCAGTACTACCTACACAGTCCTTACTGGAAGCCACAATTGTAGTAGGTAATCTTTAACTTTCTAATATAATTATGGCTAAAGGTCAGTCCCTAAGCACTAATCGCTGGATCACTGCTGCAGAGTTGTGGCGGTTTGCTTAAATCACTGATGCCCAACTAGTGACCCAGACTAATGACTGTAATGGCGCATTTACACTGCGCCAAGCACTACTACCCCATCGGCCCACCGTAGCCTCACATGTTGCCCCTGCGGTTCAGTCCGCTGCATAATATTTCTGTTATCACTGTAAGTGCTCGACCGTTGGATGTTTTGCAGTCTGCAAATTGCGGATCCACAAAACATGGATACCGGGTGTGTGCATTCCACATTATACGGAACAGAACAGCCGGCCCCTAATCGAACAGTCCTATCCTTGTCTGTAATGCAGACAATAATAGGATATATTCTATCATTTTGGAGAACGGCCATGCGGACATACAGACATGGAATGCACACAGAGTCATTTTTTTTTTTTGTGGCCCCATTAAAGTGAACGGTAGAGACATGGAAAAAAAATAAGTTAGTGTGCAGGAGCCCTAAGAATAAGAATCAGTTACACTGGTGAGCCCAAAGTACCCCAGTCCGATACTGGCTACTGCCCATACAAATTCATTGTAAACAGCACTCCGCTGCCCAGAAACGATAATTGAGATGCCTAAACGAAAGATTATTTCACCTGATGAAGGAGCGTTATGCTTGTTAATCAGGTGATCTACGGCACCTTTACACAGGCAGATTATTGTGAATGAGCATTCATAGGAATGTTCGTTCTCCATAACCTGCCTGACAATTGCGCTATGTAAATGCACCTTAAAAAGGCTCTGATTGCACTTTGGTACACAAAATAAACAGTAAATATTGCCTGACTTCTCCAAATTGAAGAATGTTATTTGGCATTTTCAGAAAAAATTCTATTTTGCCAAGTAATTAAAAAAAAAAAAATTTCATTGTCACCTTCCAATAGCAATAACTTTTTTCATTTTTCCATCAATGTAGTCAGATGAGGGCTTGTTTTAGTGGTACAAGTTGTAGTTTTTAATGGTGACATTTTGGGGTACACATAACTTACTGATTAACCTTTTATTAGCTCTTTCTGGGAGGGGAAGGGACAAAACACTAATACTGCTCCTGGTTTTTACGTTATAAATTTTGCAGCGTTCATTTTTCGGCATAAATAACACGATAAATATTTTTATGGGTCAGTTGATTACAATGATACCAAATACATAGCTTTTTTTTTATGTTTTACTACTTTTGCAAAAACCCGCAACAAAAACCCTTTTATTATATATTTATATACAGTGGATATAAAAAGTCTATACACCCCTGTTAAAATGTCAGGTTTCTGTGCTGTAAAATTTTTTTACAAAGATAAATCATTTCAGAACTTTTTCCACCTTTAATGTGACCTATAAACTGTACAACTCAATTGCAAAACAAACTGAAATATTTTAGGTGGACGGAAGAAAAAATATAAAAATATTATATGGTTGCATAAGTGTCTTTTTGCACTAGAGTCTTTTTGGGTATGAGTCTATCAGCATGGCACATTTTGACTTGGCAAGATTTGCCCACTCTTCTTTGCAAAAACACTCCAAATCTGTCAGATTGCGAGGGCGTCTCCTGTGCACAGCCCTCTTCAGATCACCCCACAGATTTTCAATCGGAATTAGGTCTGGGCTCTCTGGCTGGGCCATTCCAAGATCCCAAACTTAGCTTAGCTTTTGTTTACAGAATTTTCACTCTATAAGGCCTCATGCACACGACCGTTGTGTGCACCCGTGGCCATTGTTCCGTTTTCCGTGATTTTCTGCGGACCCATTGACAACTCGGAAAATGCACCATTTGTCATCCGCCTCCGTGATCCGTGTATCCTGTCCGTCCAAAAATAGGACCTGTCCTATTTTTTTGACGGACAACGCTTCACGGACCCATTCAAGTCAATGGGTCCGTGAAAGAACACGGATGCACACAAGTTTGGCATCCGTGTCCGTGATCCGTGGCCGTAGGTTACTTTCATACAGACGGATCCAAAGATCCGTCTGCATAAAAGCTTTTTCAGAGCTGAGTTTTCACTTCGTGAAAACTCAGATCCGACAGTATATTCTAACACAGAGGCGTTCCCATAGTGATGGGGACGCTTCTAGTTAGAATATACAACGAACTGTGTACATGACTGCCCCCTGCTGCCTGGCAGCACCCGATCTCTTACAGGGGACTGTGATCCGTACAATTAACCCCTCAGGTGCCGCACCTGAAGGGGTTAATTGTGCGTATCATAGCCCCCTGTAAGAGATCCGGGGCTGCCAGGCAGCAGGGGGCAGACCCCCCTCCCTCCCCAGTTTAAATTTCATTGGTGGCCAGTGCGGCCCCCCTCCCTCCCTCTATTGTAATAATAACATTGGTGGCACAGTGTGCGCCCCCCCCTTCCTCCCTCTATTGTAATAAGAACATTGGTGGCAGTGTGCGGCCTCCCCCCCTCCCTGTATTGTAATTAGAACATTGGTAGCAGTGGGCGGCCTCCCTCGGCCCCCCCCTCCCTCCCTCTAATGTAATTAGAACATTGGTGGCAGTGTGCGGCCTCCCCCGGCCCCCCTCCATCCCTCTATTGTAATAAGAACATTAGTGGCAGTGTGCGGCCCCATTGAAGTAAATGGGTCTGCACCCGACCAGCAAAAAATGCGGAACCAAACCAAACCACCTCGTGTGAATGAGCCCTTAATCATAGACTATATCATTAAGAGTGTTGTAAGGTCAAAATGCATTAAGACTGCTCTGATAATGTGCAGTTTTTAATGTGAATCTAATATATAAAGCTGTGTGTATGTCCGCTAAAGGAATCCGCACCGTCACATTTACAATCACAAGATTTGGCACACAGGTACATCCGGTATCCAGGAGGGTTTTAGACCGGGTCATGGCTGTCTAGCATTCCTGAGATATTCCCAAAAAATGCATTAGCCAATAGAAGCCTGGTCACATGACCCTTATCAGCCAATAGAAGCTCGCAGGTCCTTAGTCTCCACATACAGGTTTCCATAACAACCCAGCCATTTTTCTTCACTGCTGTAGGTCACTGTTTACTGCCTGACAAGAACGCTTATAATTATAAATTTATTCTGATAATATTAAAATGTTGTGGCTACCCGCCAACAATACAATTCAGGCTAGGTGCAGTGGAGTAGTGGACTGGTTGTATAATGTTCAGCCACTAACTTCACTAGTACCAATAATACTTCTGTGTGCAGTACTGGATATAATCTCCACCAGGATAACTGCTCTCAGAATAGATACACTTTATGTTTGTAGTGTGTATCATGAGTTTATAGGTCAAACAGAGCTAATGACAGCACTCACAGAGGGAGGGGGTGATTGCTTGAATGTACGTTTGTAGCTAGCAATCATACCCCAAACAGCTGTCACACTATGGGACCTAGTATTTAGGCTCTATTGTGCATAGTCCCTGTCTAATGCAGCGTCCACTCGACGCGTTTCTATGCTGACCAGTAGGGGCAGTATGTCATCAGGAGCAGAGTGGTCGTCTCGCCTATGTACTTTAGCGTAACCGCATATGGGAGAAGCAGGGAATATTGCTGCACGCTGGAGGAGCCACTCGTGCAGCTAGGTAATCACACAGCCTCCGGCTCTATGACGGCCGTAGTCGTGGCCACCGAGAGCGCTCTTTACATAGATGGGGCCACTCCCACTAGGTGGAGCTACAGGCGGCAGGGATTGGACGAGGCAGAATAAAACCTCCCCTTATGCCGTTCTTCATGGGTGATAGTTGATTGGCTGTACTAGCTGTTAGTAAACAGAGATGTAGATCCTGTGGATTGCGCGCTACAGCAAGGGAAGGAATCTAAACAAAAGGTATACTCAGTCTCCCTTGACAGGGAAACGATGAGTAATGATGCTATATATGATCTTCTATACTTAATATAAATAGCACATAAGTATTATTGATGGCATTAGGCTGAAGGTGTTGGAGCCTGTGTGCATCATATATTATAGCATAAATGCGGCATGATACATGTATTATATGTAGCTGCTGCTAAAGAGCAGCAGATTTTCTATCTGACCTTAGATAAAGCTGGTATAGGAAATAAAGTCATTCAAGCCGCTTGGTCTGAGTGTCTGTAATGTGAAGGTCCACTGCTCTTCTTTGCGCAACAGAAGGTTATCCACATCACCCCCTCTGGGGCAACCCCTCACATGTTCGATGCCTTGAAATGTGATGCAGTTGTTTACTCCCAAATGACATTCCATGACATGTTGCGCAATTGGTGTGTCATCCTGTTTGCTAACATTGGAAAGATGCTCCCCTATACGCCTCCGAAACTCTTTTAGTTTTGCCCACATATTGTTTGAGGCAAATACATGTGGCAACATACACAACACCAACTGTCCTACAATTAATGAAGGATCTGATGTTATATGTGCGTTCTGTAACAGTACATCTGACCACATTGCCTTTCTTGATCGCTTTGCAAGCTATACAGTTACCGCACTGAAAGGTGCACACAGGTTTGTTGCTCAACCATGTTGTTTCAATAGGGGGATTGTATAGGCTATGTACCAAATTATCTCTCAGATTGCTTCCTCTTCTGTATGTTATCAGGGGATGGTCTCCTACCTGGTGACCTACTATTGGGTCTGATTTCAATAGTCCCCAATGTTCATTTAGTAGGTCACAGATTTCCCTGTTTGCCACATCATAGGTCCCTATGATCCGGATTGTACCGTCATTAGAATCACGGTTTTTAGGGAGAAAAAGGTCATCTCTGTTACTCACTGATGCATGTGTGTATGCCTCGGTGAGACATGACCTTGGGTATCCTCTTTGGGAGAATCTTTTTTTGCAAATCATTAGCAGCCCTTTTAAAATCTATCCACTCAGAACAATTGCGTCTGGCTCGTAAATATTGGCCTCTAGGTATGCCATGTTTGAGCCTTTTTGGACGAGCGCTTTCCCATCTGAGTAGGTTGTTAATGGCCGTAGGTTTGCGGTACATATGCTGTAGGTCAGCATTAAAGGGGCAGGGCACTATGGACTATACTGTTAAAGGGGTTGTCCGAGTTATTTATTTGTTCTTTCTATGTTCCTAACTAGGCAAATATAACAACTTTACAATTAACTCACTTTATCTGCAGTGCCTGGTTTATCAGATTTGACTGAGGGTCACATGACTTGTGATGTCAGCTTCTCTCCCTGCTCTGATAAAGTTAATTTACAAGCCTGTAAACGAGACTTCACTGTGCTTGCCATGCCCCCCTTCACTGCCGGGCTGTCTGCTCTCTCCTAGGATTCTTAACCCCTTCAGCTGCACAGACTGGCTAGCTGCACAGGAGCTGACAGTCTAGAGAGAGCATTGCACAAGAAGGTAGGGGGAAGATCCTGTGTGTATTAGCAGTGTCATTATACAGGTGGGACTTGTAGTTCTACACTTACAAGTTGTGTTTGATTCTCCCAGCACTCAGGGCAGCACTTGTATCCACTCCCTTAGCAGTGTCATTATACAGCTGGGACTTATAGTCCTACACATACAACATGCTGTTGATTCTCCCAGCAGGCAGACATGTCACTCAGGGCAGCTCTTGTATCCACTCCCTTAGCAGTGCAGGGGGAAGGGCAGAGATTGTTTTTATTGCATGTAAACAAAGGGCCAGAAAAGAACCAGGGAAATGAGGAAATAGATATATATATCTTTTGCATAAAACTTGCTTAGCTTAGTTATAAATTGCTGCCCATCAGATTTTCAGTGCTCTTTATATTTTTTGCATAACTCGGACAACCCCTTTAAGGGAGCGGAGTGCTGTGGAGGTCACAGTTAAGAGGGCAGGTAGGGTGGCCATTCAGGCCACCCTAAAAAGACGTACTTAAAACCCTGCCCTCAGGTTCCTCTAAGCCACCCACTGGACCCGATTATGCCACATCCCCTCTCTCACTCTACAGCTGACAGGGATTGGAAAAAATGAAGGTAAGAATCAACTTCTGTCAGCTGCAGAGGTGAGATGGAGGGTGACCTTCTCCCTGCAGCTCACGCTCAGACAGCACAGTGTTGCTGTCTGACAGTGAGCTGTTTAAAAGGATATCCCTGTGTCCATTCAGGCCCTGCGTCGGACGGAGGACAGGGAGTCTGAAAGCTGGACTGTCTGGCTTAAAACCGGACCTCTGGCCACCCTAGGGGCAGGCTGCTGTGGAGGTCACAGTTAAGGGGACGGTCCGCTATGGAGGTCAGTGTTAAGGGGCAGATTGCTGTAGAGGCCACTGATAAGGGGATGGGGTGTTGTGGAAATCATTGTTAAGGAGATGGTTACTGTGGAGGTCACTGTTAAGGGGGCGAGATGCTGTGGAGGTCACTGTTAAGGGGGCGAGATGCTGTGGAGGTCACTGTTAAGGGGGCGAGATGCTGTGGAGGTCACTGTTAAGGGGGCGAGATGCTGTGGAGGTCACTGTTAAAGGAGCGGGCTGCTGTGGAGGTCACTGTTAAACAGGCGGAATGTTGTGAAGGACACTGTTAAAAGGGCGGGGTGGTGGACCAGTTCACCAGGAAGTTTCCCTGTAGTGGTGCCCAGCACTAGCTACCATGTTCTGTCTTCCTAGTCCAGTTGCCTTAGGATGGCTAACTATTGCCATCCTTAGGCAACTGGAGTAGGAGTCAGGAGGGAAGTGTCAGATCATTACTTACTTTGGTTCAAGACCATACAAGGACGGCCATACTAGACTTAGTACTAACCAATAGACCTGACAGAACAACAGATGTGCAGGTTGGGGGATACCTGGGAAATAGTGACCATAAAATAATAACTTTCCAAATGTCATTCAAAAGTGTTTCTTCAGAGAGGCACAAAATACCAAACTTCAAAAAAGATTAAATATGACCAGCTAAGAGAGAAAATAAAAAATGTAGCCACAAATTGGGATATTTTTAAAACTATCCTTATCTCTAATTGTGAGAGGTACATACCTTATGGGAATAAAAGGGTGAGGAACAAGAAAAAAACTTTGTGGATAAATAGAAATGTAAAGGAAGTACCGTATTTTTCGCCCTATAAGATGCACCGGCCCATAAGACGCACCTAGGTTTTTGGGGAGGAAAATAAGAAAAAAAATATTTTTAACCAAAAGGTGTGCTTTTGGTGGGTTTGGAACTAATGGTGGTCTGTGGATGGCACTATTACTGGGGATCTGTGGATGACAGACACTGTTATGGGGGGATCTGGGGATGACGGACACTGTTATAGGGGGATCTGTGGATGACGGACACTGTTATGGGGGGATCTGTGGATGACGGACACTGTTACGGTGAGATCTGTGGATGACTGGCACTGTTAGAGGGGGATCTGTGGATGACTGGCACTGTTACAGGGGGATCTGTGGATGACTGGCACTGTTACAGGGGGATCTGTGGATGACTGGCACTGTTACAGGGTGATCTGTGGATGACTGGCACTGTTACAGGGGGGATCTGTGGATGACTGGCACTGTTACAGGGGGATCTGTGGATGACTGGCACTGTTAGAGGGGGGATCTGTAGATGACTGGCACTGTTAGAGGGGGATCTGTGGATGACTGGCACTGTTAGAGGGGGGATCTGTGGATGGCACTGTTAGAGGGGGGATCTGTGGATGGCACTGTTAGAGGGGGGATCTGTGGGTGGCACTGTTAGAGGGGGGATCTGTGGGTGGCACTGTTAGAGGGGGGATCTGTGGGTGGCACTGTTAGAGGGGGGGGTCTGTTGGTGGCACTGTTAGAGGGGGGGATCTGTGGGTGGCACTGTTAGAGGGGGGGGATCTGTTGGTGGCACTGTTAGAGGGGGGATCTGTGGGTGGCACTGTTAGAGGGGGGGATCTGTGGGTGGCACTGTTAGAGGGGGGATCTGTGGGTGGCACTGTTAGAGGGGGGATCTGTGGGTGGCACTGTTAGAGGGGGGATCTGTGGGTGGCACTGTTAGAGGGGGGATCTGTGGATGGCACTGTTAGAGGGGGGGATCTGTTGGTGGCACTGTTAGAGGGGGGATCTGTGGGTGGCACTGTTAGAGGGGGGATCTGTGGGTGGCACTGTTAGAGAGGGGATCTGTGGATGGCACTGTTAGAGGGGGATCTGTGGCTGGCACTGTTAGAGAGGGGATCTGTGGATGGCACTGTTAGAGGGGGGATCTGTGGATGGCACTGTTAGAGGGGGGCATCTGTGGATGGCACTGTTAGAGGGGGGATCTGTGGATGGCTGTAATGACCGGTGTCACGCACAGGGAGGAAAACAGGGAAAGCCCTGCCTAAGGGAGAGGGAAAGGTGGTGACCCCTAACTCACCTTGCGGCTGGCACCTGACTGCCCTGACGTCCCTAGACGGGTTCCTCACCCGTGCGGCGATCACGTGCCTAAACCCTGGCTTTCCCTGAAATGAGCCCTTGATAGTGAACGGGCCGGTGGGATCGCTAGTCCTCACCACTGCACTAAGAGGGAAACACCAGGGAGAGGACAGACAAACACAAACACCCAGGTGGACGACAACAACTGTCCACAAAGGTCCAACAGGGATCCGGAGGGTAGCGTTCTGAATCAACAGTCAGCAACACAGCTCCAGTGGGTCAGGATAAATGTCCAGGCAGGAAGCTCTATCTCTGGCAACCAGAGAAGTGTGAGAGAGGAATATAAGGAGGTTTGGGAGTGCTGGACAAGGAACAGCTGAGGAGAAGGAGCTACGGATCCCTGAGTGAGCCAAAAGGGTTTGCAAAGCAAACCCAGAAAGCTACCATAAGGAAAACAGCCCTATCTTAAATAGAGCATGCAGCCAACCGCTGCGACTTCCTGACCCCGGGTATAACGGAGTCAGGCGTGGTTCTCGATACCCTCGTGACAGTACCCCCCTCTCTACGAGGGGCCTCCGGACACTCAGGACCAGGTCTCTCAGGATGAGAGGCATGAAAAACCCGAACTAACCTGTCGGCGTTTACCTCAGACGCAGGACCCACATTCTTTCCTCGGGACCGTAACCTCTCCAATGCACCAGATATTGAAGAGAGCGGCGGACCCGACGAGAATTAACAATTTTGGATATCTGAAATTCTAGATTACCATCCACGACAACCGGAGGGGGTGGCAGCGGTGATGGTTCTAGAGGTGGAACATATTGTTTGAGTAACGACTTATGAAAAACATTATGAATTTTCTGAGGTAACTCCAGGCGAAAAGCCACGGGGTTGATGATGGCTACAATTTTGTAAGGGCCAATAAACCTAGGACCCAGTTTCCAAGAGGGAACCTTCAATTTAATATTCCTAGTAGACAACCACACATAGTCATTCACTCCTAGGTCCGGACCTGGCGACCGTCTCTTATCAGCCATGCATTTGTATTTACCTCCCATATTTTTCAAGTTAGCTTGCACCTTCTGCCATACCGATGAAAGAGATGACGAAAAACGTTCCTCTTCGGGAACCCCAGAAGACCCCCCCTCTTTGAAAGTACAGAATTGGGGATGAAAACCATATGCACCAAGAAATGGTGACTTGCCAGTGGATTCCTGACGACGATTATTTATGGCAAACTCAGCTAACGGTAAATATGATGACCACAACTCTTGGTTTTCAGACACAAAACATCTTAGATATGTCTCAAGGTTTTGGTTGGTACGCTCAGTCTGTCCATTCGACTGAGGATGGAAAGCTGAGGAAAACGACAAGTGTACCCCCAAACAGGAACAAAAAGCTTTCCAAAATTTAGAAATAAACTGGGTACCCCGATCCGAAACAACATCGGAGGGGGCCCCGTGAAGCTTCATGATTTCACTGACGAATACCTGAGCAAGAGTCTTAGCATTAGGTAGTGCGGGTAACGCAATGAAGTGTACCATTTTGCTAAACCTGTCCACTACTACCAAAATCACTGTTTTACCCGCAGACAAAGGTAAGTCAGTGATAAAATCCATTGACAGATGTGTCCACGGTCTATTGGGAATGACGAGTGGTAATAGAGACCCTGCAGGACGTGTATGTGAAACTTTTGCGCGCGCACAGGTAGAACAAGAAGACACAAAATCCAATACATCCTGACTCAACCTTGGCCACCAAAAACGACGAGACAATAGCTCCAAGGTTGCTTTACTACCCCGGTGCCCAGCAAGTGCCGAATTATGATGTTCCTTTAATAATTCGAAACGTAGGTTCAACGGTACAAACAATTTCTCTGAGGGGCAAGAGACCGGGGCGTCCCCCTGGGCCTCTAACACCTTCCCCTCCAAAACAGAGTGTACCGCAGAGACAACCACTCCTCTTTGTAGAATTGGCACCGGATCACTCACATTACCCCCTCCAGGGAAACAACGAGATAGTGCATCAGCCTTGGTGTTCTTTGCCCCAGGACGATAGGTAATAACAAAGTTAAACCTGGTAAAAAATAGCGACCACCTAGCCTGTCTAGGGGTGAGACGCTTAGCTGATTCGAGGTACAGGAGATTTTTGTGGTCCGTAATCACAGTGACGGGGTGGACTGCCCCCTCTAAGAAGTGGCGCCACTCCTCAAACGCAAGTTTAATAGCTAATAGTTCCCTATTGCCAATATCGTAGTTCTTTTCTGCTGCAGATAGTTTTTTCGAAAAGAAAGCACAAGGACGCCATTTGCCAGGAGACGGACCCTGAGACAGCACCGCCCCCACTCCCACCTCTGACGCATCGACTTCAACAATAAAAGGCTGAGAGACATCAGGTTGGACTAGCACAGGTGCTGAGGTAAACCTCTCTTTTAGAGAGGAAAAAGCAACTTTAGCGGCGTCAGACCATTTAGAAAAATCAGTCCCCTTCCTAGTCATGTCAGTAAGCGGTTTTACAATAAGTGAATAATTTTTAATGAATTTCCTATAGAAATTTGCGAAGCCCAAGAACCGTTGTAGTGCTTTGAGGTTCTCAGGAAGATCCCAATCTAAAATTGCCTGGACCTTCCTAGGATCCATACGGAAACCTGAAGCAGATAAAAAATAACCCAGGAATTGTATTTCCTGAACGGCGAAGACACATTTTTCAATCTTAGCATATAATTCATTCGTCCGTAGGACCTGCAGTACTTGTCTGACATGCTCCTCATGTGTTCTCAGATCAGACGAATAAATTAAAATATCATCTAGGTATATTACCACAAACCTGCCGATTAGATGACTAAAAATGTCATTAACGAAATGTTGAAAGACGGCAGCAGCATTGGTCAGACCGAAAGGCATAACTAGATTTTCATAATGCCCCTCAGGGGTGTTAAACGCTGTCTTCCACTCATCCCCCTCCTTAATACGAATCAGATTGTAGGCCCCCCTAAGATCAAGTTTGGAGAACCACCTAGCACCCGCAATCTGATTAAACAGGTCAGGAATGAGAGGAAGAGGGTATGGGTCTCGGATGGTTATCCGATTTAATTCGCGAAAATCTAAGCAAGGACGCAGGCCCCCATCTTTCTTTTTAACGAAGAAAAACCCTGCAGCCACGGGTGAAGAAGAGGGCCTGATGTGTCCCTTAGCCAAGCTCTCGGAGATATAATCTTTCATGGCTTGTCTCTCTGGACCTGAAAGATTATATAACCTGGTCTTGGGTAATTTTGCGCCGGGAATAAGGTTAACCGGGCAATCATAAGGACGATGAGGTGGTAACTTCTGACAACCCTTTTCAGAAAAAACATCCTCAAAATCCGAAATAAATGTAGGTAGGGTAGTTATGGAGGCAACTAAGCAATTGCTATTTAAGCAATTTTCTCTGCACTGCTCACTCCACTCCAATATCTCCCTGGCCTGCCAATCCACTACTGGATTGTGCGCTACCAACCAGGGAAGACCCAGCACCACAGGAGTGGGAAGCCCCTCCAGAACATAACCTGAAAGCATCTCGTTATGGTGGTCCCCTACCCGAAGGTGTATATTATGAACAATGTGGGTGAGGTTTCTCTGAGACAGGGGAGCAGAATCAATAGCAAATATGGGAATGGGTCTCTGTAACGTACAGAGAGACAAACCCAAAGTGCGGGCAAAATAGGCATCTATCAAATTTACCCCTGCTCCACTGTCTAAAAAGAAAGAAATAGTCTCCGTCTTATCACCAAAAACAATAACCGCTGGCAACACAAATTGCGATGTACGTATGGAGGAGACGTATACCCCCCGGCTGACATCCTCCACACAGCCTGGGGTTAGTAGTTTTTCCGACGGTCTTTTGTTTCTGAGGAAAGAAGGACAGACATTAATGAAATGACCCCTCTCCCCACAAAAAAAACAAACCCCACGCCTACGGCGAGCCTCAGGAGGGCAGACCTGACGAGTAGTTCCTCCTAGCTGCATAGGCTCGTCTAAGTCCGTACAGACTAACTGCTGCTTGAGAGGAGTTACCAATTTCTCCGGTTCTTTCAACCTGTCCCTAAGGCGTCTCTCTATATGGATAGAAAGGGACATAACCGCATCAAGGGAAAAGGGGGTCTCATATAATGCAAGCGCATCCTTAACCCTTTCGGATAACCCAGAGCAGAACTGACTCCTGAGAGCCGGGTCGTTCCATTGGGTATCCGTAGCCCACCTACGGAATTCAGAGCAATACTCCTCTACCGGCCGTTCTCCTTGTAAGAGTCTCCGTAATCTTGATTCAGCCAGTGCTACTCGGTCAGGGTCGTCATATATGAGACCCAAGGCCCCGAAAAACTCATCCACTGACCGAAGAGCCTGGGAATCAGTAGGTAAAGAGAACGCCCAGGACTGCGGGTCCCCCTGCAGCAGGGAAATAACAACCCCCACCCGCTGTTCTTCATTACCAGAGGAGTGAGGGCGCAGTTTAAAATATAACTTACAGGCCTCACGGAATGTCAAAAACTTGTCCCTTCCCCCAGAAAATCTGTCAGGGAGAGGGACCTTGGGTTCCGCAACAACCTGGTTACCAGTAGCAACCGCTGGGCTTGCGGTCAGTTGTAATTGCTGCTGTTGCTGGAGGACCGACGCCTTCAATCCTACCACCTCCAAAGACAGGCCATGAAATTGTTTGGACAGAGCAGCAATTTGATCCATACTGGATTCTAAGTAGGTAAAAAAAAAAATTATATAAATATATATATATATATATATTTTTTTTTTTACCTACACAAAATAAGGGCCAGAGATAATGTAATGACCGGTGTCACGCACAGGG
This sequence comes from Bufo gargarizans, assembly GCF_014858855.1. NCBI lineage: Eukaryota > Metazoa > Chordata > Amphibia > Anura > Bufonidae > Bufo > Bufo gargarizans. Next base: position 308,444,150 of record NC_058084.1, read on the forward strand.
AGGAAAACAGGGAAAGCCCTGCCTAAGGGAGAGGGAAAGGTGGTGACCCCTAACTCACCTTGCGGCTGGCACCTGACTGCCCTGACGTCCCTAGACGGGTTCCTCACCCGTGCGGCGATCACGTGCCTAAACCCTGGCTTTCCCTGAAATGAGCCCTTGATAGTGAACGGGCCGGTGGGATCGCTAGTCCTCACCACTGCACTAAGAGGGAAACACCAGGGAGAGGACAGACAAACACAGACAAACACAAACACCCAGGTGGACGACAACAACTGTCCACAAAGGTCCAACAGGGATCCGGAGGGTAGCGTTCTGAATCAACAGTCAGAGAACGCAGCAACACAGCTCCAGTGGGTCAGGATAGATGTCCAGGCAGAAAGCTCTATCTCTGGCAACCAGAGAAGTGTGAGAGAGGAATATAAGGAGGTTTGGGAGTGCTGGACAAGGAACAGCTGAGGAGAAGGAGCTACAGATCCCTGAGTGAGCCAAAAGGGTTTGCAAAGCAAACCCAGAAAGCTACCATAAGGAAAACAGCCCTATCTTAAATAGAGCGTGCAGCCAACCGCTGCGACTTCCTGACCCCGGGTATAACGGAGTCAGGCGTGGTTCTCGATACCCTCGTGACAATGGCACTGTTAGAGGGGGGATCTGTGGGTGGCACTGTTAGAGGGGGGATCTGTGGGTGGCACTGTTAGAGGGGGGGATCTGTGGGTGGCACTGTTAGAGGGGGGATCTGTGGGTGGCACTGTTAGAGGAGGGGATCTGTGGATGGCACTGTTATATATGTGCCATCCACAGACCCCCCCCATAACTGTGCCATCCACAGATGTGCCCCATAAAAATGTCACCCACAGATCCCCCCCCTGCCGCTCCAGTATACTAATATAATGTCTTATTCAACTAAAAGTTATTACACATGCCCCCCAACTCCTAATAGTACCGTACATCCTAACCGCTTCAGTACAACCCAGACAGGCAGGCCGGGTGGGCGCAGCGTCACTCACTGACGTCACTTGCCTTCGCTGCCTGCTTCATTCATAAAGTAGGCGGCGCAGGCACGTGACATCAGGGAGTTACGCTGCCGCCCGCCTGGCTTGCCTGCCTGCATTCTACTGAAGCGGTTAGGATGTAAGGTACTATTAGGAGTGAGGGGGCATGTTTAATAACTATTAATTGAATAAGACATTTTATATTAGTATACCGGAGCGGCGGGGCGGGGCTATAGTACACTGACTGCACCGCCCCGCCGCTATTGCCAGCCCCCAGCTCCTCCTCCCAGTCCCTCCTCCCGCTCTTGCATACCGTACATCGCAGCCAGTGATGTAAAACTGCCAGCATTCGCCCCATAAGATGCAGGGGCATTTTCCCCTCATTTTGGGGGGAGAAAAGGTACGTCTTATGGGTCAAAAAATACGGTAATACATGGCAAAAAAAGCATTTAAATCACTAAAACAGGAGGGTTGTGAGAAAGCATTGAAAAGCTATAAGGAAAAAAATTTAATATGGAAAAGACAAATAAAAGCAGCTAAACTGGAGACAAATTGCCAAAGATAGTAAAACTAACCCTATAATATTTTTCAATTATCTAAAAGTTAAAATAGTATAAAAAGTATAAATATATAAATAGTATAAATCTGAAGATGTCGGCCCTTTATAGAATGATGAGGGGGGAGGTGCAGAGAGCTATGAAAAGAAAGCAAAGTTATAAAAAAAAATCTCCACTGTATTTACTAAGGGAAATAAACATAATCAGATGAAATGCAGAATGTAAAAGTAAATTTCCCATTAAAAGTAGTCTGTCTGACCCAGGAAGAAGTGCAGCTGCATCTTAAAAAGATTAAAATAGATAAATCGCCGAGAGCAGATGGCATACACCCCTGTATCCTAAGAGAATTAAGTAATGTCTTAGGCAGACCCTTATTTTTGATATTTAAGGACTCTGTATTGACAGGGAGTATTCTACAGGATTGGTGCGTAGCAAAAGTGGTGCCAGTATTCAAAAAAGGGTCAAAAACAGAGCCTGGAAACTATAGGCCAGTAAGTTTAACATCTGCTGTGGGTAAACTGTTTTAAGGTTTTCTAAGAGATGCTATGTTGGATTAACTCAATGAAAATAAGCAAATCACACTGTTTCAGCATGGCTTCATAAGGAATCTGTCACGTCAAACTAATTTAATCAGTTTCTATGAGGAGTTAAGTTCTAGACTTGACTGCGGCAAGTCAATGGATGTCATAAACTGTATCTTGCCTTCTCCAAAGCATTTCATACTGTGCCACATAAAAGGTTAGTATGTAAAATAAGAATTCTTGGACTGCGAGAAACTGTAAGTATGTGGGTAAGTAACTGTCTCAGTGATAGAAAACAGAAGGTGGTTAATGGTACACAGATTGGGTCACTGTCACTGGTGGGGTACCACATGGATCAGTATTAGGCCCTATTCTCTTCAATATATCTATTAATGATCTTGTAGAAGGCTTGCACAGTAAAATATAATTTTTTGCAGATGACACTAAACTGTGTAAAGTAATTAACACAGAAGAGGATTGGGCTTACTACATACTAAATCGTAAAACACGAGTTAACACTGACATGGAAAAGGACTTAGGTATTTTTGTCGAAGGTCAATAAAATAATGCGTTACATCAAAAGGGACATAGATGCACGTGATGAGAACATAGTACTGCCACTTTACAAATCACTAGTCAGACCATACATAGAATATTGTGTACAGTTATGGGCTCCTGTGAACAAGACAGACACAGCAGAGCTGGAAAGGGTTCAGAGGAGGGCAACTAAGGTAATAAATGGAATGGGTGGACTAGAGTACCCAGAGAGGAATCAAAATAAGGTTATTCAAGTTAGAAAAAAGATGATCAAGGAAGGAGATCTAATAACCTCGTATTAATATATCAGGGGTCAATTCCCCCCCCCCCCCTCTAAAATGAGGAAAATTGGCTTCTACCTCAGTGTTTTTGCCTTCCTGTGGACCAACTTGCAGAATATCAGGATGAACTGGATGGACAGATGTCTTTTCTTCAGCCTTACAAACTATGTTACTATGTGGCTGGAGATCTTGAGAAGTGCTCAGGTGGCCTCCTGGGCATCGGCCCACCAGGAAGTTTCCCTATAGGGTCTATGGCTAGTACATCCCTATTTACAAGCAACTGATGGACAAACCAGCTAAATTTCAACATGGCTTAGCTTGCGTTCCTGTAGAAAATAATTATGTGAAAAATAGACTAGATGCATAATTACATAATTTCAGTTAGCCATTCAATGTAACTAGATATTACTGAGTGAACCAAAAGCATCCATACACAGGGAATATAGTGTTCCTAATATAGATAGACTTTTCAACACTGCAGCACACAGCGCCTGTGCAGGGATGCAAGTACTGTACATGGCACAGGAAGTTTTCCCTCAAACTTCCAGGTCGCTTTAAACAGTGGTGCTCTCTGCCTGCCTGCTTTCTCCCTCCACTTACCAAGGTGAGCATGGCACTGTCTAGCAATCTCTAAATCTGCTGGGGCTTGTAGTTCTCCCTTTATAGTCTTGGGGATGTAACTTGTGGTTGGCCTGTCTGCCTAAACTCAAAGCTATATACTGGCTCTGCTGGACTGTATAACTTTCTCAAACACATTCTTTGTATTTTCCAGTTCTCCAGATGTCTGACTCTCAAGGGGGAAAGAAAGACAAGGCATATAATGTTTATTAAGTGTCAGCAGGCCATCCCTGATGATTTAAACCCTAACGTCTGCATGGATTGCCTGTTCCCTGTGTGCGGCCCAGCATAAGGCTCAGGAATTCCTCTCCTGGTATAAGATATTTGAATCTGCTAAAGCTGTGCACAAATCCAAAAATTCCAGAAAGGCTCTGAGGTCCTTTTCACCTGTGTCTGATATATCTGCACCCTCACAGAGCCTGACTTAATAGCCATTAGTTCAGACTCTTAAAGGATAACTGTCATATTTTCATAAAAAAATCAATTTTATAGATATGTTACTGCTGCAGCAGCATTATGCATAAAGCAATCTTTAGTTTCTTCACTTACCACTGTTTTCCTTGAGTTTTCCCATTAGTTATGGCTGTTTTGAAACCTACATTATGAGGATTTTCTCAAGATGGCTCCTCTGCCAGCTCTCTGAGGCCAAAACTGCATTCCCTCAGGTCACAAAACAAACTTGCTGTAGCCAGCAGCTTCCAGCCAGCCAATCAGATTGGATTACTGAGAGACACGCCTCCTCACTCTGAAGCCTATTGCAGGCATGCAGTGTGAAGGACCGCCCCTCCGTCTTCCTAGCCGGACAGATGAGCCATAGCAACGGTCTTTTAAGGGAGCAGTGGAAAGGGACATGAGACATTAATTAAAGCTGTTATTATAAGGTACCATATTTTTCACCGTATAAGACGCACCTAGGTTTTTGGGGAGGAAAATAAGAAAAAAAATTTTTTTAACCAAAAGGTGTGCTGTGTGTTTGGTGGGTTTGGAACTAATGGTGGTCTGTGGATGACACTATTACTGGGGATCTGTGGATGACGGACACTGTTATGGGGGGGATCTGTGGATGACGGACACTGTTATGGGGGGGATCTGTGGATGACGGACACTGTTATGGGGGGGATCTGTGGATGACGGACACTGTTATGGGGGGATCTGTGGATGACGGACATTGTTATGGGGGGAATCTGTGGATGACAGACACTGTTATGGGGGATCTGTGGATGACTGACACTGTTATGGGAGGATCTGTGGCTTGCACTGTTACAGGGGGATCTGTGGCTTGCACTGTTACAGGGGGATCTGTGGCTGGCACTGTTATAGGGGGATCTGTGGCTGGCACTGGTACGGGGGGGGGGGATCTGTGGATGGCACTGTTATACATGTGTCATCCACAGACCCTCCCAGCCCATAACTGTGCCATCCACAGATCCCCCACCGCTCCAGTATACTAATATAATATGTCTTATTCAATTAATAGTTATTAAATATGCCTCTTTATTCTTAATAGTACCTTAAATCCTAACCGCTTCAGTACAATGCAGGCAGGCAGGCCGGGCGGCCGGCGCGTCACTCACTGACGTCACTTGCCTGCGCCGCCTGCTTCATTCATAAAGTAGGCGGCGCAGGCACGTGACATCAGGGAGTTACGCTGCCGCCCGCCCGTCCTGCATTGTACTGAAGCGCTTAGGATTTAAGGTACTATTAGGCATAAAGGGGCATATTTAATAACTATTAATTGAATATGACATATTATATTAGTATACCGGAGCGGCGGGGCGGGGCTATAGTACAGTGACTGCACCGCCCCGCCGCTATTGCCGGCCCCAGCTCCTCCTCCCAGTCCCTCCCCGAGTCCTCGCTCGCTTTACATCGCAGCTTGCCGTATAAGACGCAGGGGCATTTTCCCCCCATTTTGAGTGCGTCTTATACGGCGAAAAATACGGTAATTACAGATCTGTTGGCAATTATTGACAGACTAACTTAGGTATGCATGCCTAGCTCTAATAAACTAGCAAAAAAAAAGTTATCCTTTAAGGAAGATGAAGATTGTGAGAAATGGACAACAATTCTTATAACTTTTATTATCTGTGTATGGTTTTATACCTGTGGTGTGATCCTATATATTTTCATGCCATTCTGTGATTGTACATACCGTTCCGTCTGGGCCTGCAGTTGGTATACGCATTGCCCTTGGAGGAAATCAGTTTATCACCTGAATGTTAAAAAACTGGCCCTTTGCAAGTGGTAATGAAGATGGTTCCTGGAAATGCAGACACTCAGACAGAATAGAACCCCCCCAAGCGGGGGTCCAGAAGCTTTTCAAATACAGTGCCAGAGGATGAAGAAAATATCTCATAAGCAATAACTAATCTCTAGTACACTTCACGTATTAATAATTGTGATCATTGCATTCCGTGTGATGTGGGCATCATAGGGAGCCCAAACATCCCACCCCGGACAGCCAGCATTCCCACATAACCAGTAACTCACCGTCTGGGACAACCACACCGGTCTTGTGTGGTATCAGAATTATAGGCCTGATAATATATACATTATTAAAACATGTTTGGGCCCGAATATTCATTAGTGTGGACAGTAAGCCATGTTTTATTAATATTTCATGTCTGCCAGCTGAGTAAGAGAGGGGGAGCATGCACAGGTAATGAGGGTCATCCCAGAAGGCTGGGACAGAGTAGGAAGCAGACTCCTCTCAGCTCCACCCTCTGCCGAATGGGGATAAAAATTAACTATTGGGAACGTTTCTTTGACATAATTTGGGGATCTGATCAACATTGTGTTGTGTTCCATTTTGCTCCTGTCCCCAGAAAAACCAGAATGGACTCTGACCACACAATTCGTTGAGTAAGAACCTTTTTTGCTTTTTATTCTTTTATTTTTATACAGTTTTGTGCCCATTTATGTACCTTATGTCTTATTTCTTGTAACTTTTTGTAACTAAGTACGGTACCTTTTTAGTACATTAAAGCACATCTTTAATGGTTTTGCCTTGTCCCCGGAATGAGCCCACAAACCTCCATTTTCTTTTTTTGTGTATGAGTGCGGTTTGCGTTACCGTGTATTTGCTATAAGTATGGACTGTGCTACTGTGAGTGGGGAGCTGTGGGGTTTTCTATGAGTCCTTAATTAGGCTACTTTCACACTAGCGTTCGGAGCGGGTCCGTCTGATGTTTCATCAGACGGATCCGCTCCTATAATGCAGACGTTTGCATCCGTTCAGAACGGATCCGTCTGCATTATAACTTAGAAAAATTTCTAAGTGTGAAAGTAGCCTGAGCGGATCCGTCCAGACTTATAATGGAAGTCAATGGGGGACGGATCCGCTTGAAGATTGAGCCATATGGCGTCATCTTCAAGCGGATCCGTCCCCATTGACTTCCATTATAAGTCTGGACGGATCCGCTCGCCTCCGCACGGCCAGGCGGACACCCGAACGCTGCTTGCAGCGTTCAGGTGTCCGCTCGCTGAGCGGAGCGGAGGCTGAGCGCTGGCAGACGGATGCATTCTCAGTGGATCCGCCTCCACTGAGAAGCATTAGGGCCAGACGGCTGCGTTCAGGGCCGCTTGTGAGCCCCTTCAAATGGAGCTCACGAGTGGACACCTGAACGCAGGTGTGAAAGTAGCCTTAATTGGTGTATTAATTTAAAAGTCAGACGGTGGCTGTGTGTTGGGGTATGATCCAGGCTCGATCTGAGGCCTGTTTGTAGGGGCGCGAGAGATTGATTGCGTTAAATAGATCGACCCTTGGCAGTCACACCCAGGTCACGTGACAGGGCGGTTCCCGTACGTGACAAAGATGCTTTTCTACATAAAGACGAGCTGCATGGTTTATTAACGGCAGTTAAAAATACCATTAAATCCGATGTTCACGATAACCCTAAAAGGGAAAGATTTGTTTTATTTTGCCTGCACTAAAAATAAATCATCTGGTCTTGCATGACTCCTTAGAATAGGCTGGGAAAAAACTGAAAGAAAGGTGATGTAGGGTCCAGAATTAAAACTACCTATAAACTAGATGATAGGTTTACTTAGGAATGGGATTGTGATCCCAAAGTAGATTGGCAGCAGTGAGAGTGTTTGAAAACCCAGTCTTTCCATCTGTAGAAAACTTTACTGCTGTGGGATCCTATGGACAGGAAGGTAGAGTCATTACTGAAAAAAAAAAGCTAACTCAGCTTCTTTTGCCTTATGCAAAGTAACTTTGTCTACTGTCCCAGTAACTAGGGCCTTCTGCATTTGGCTCAGTCATCTTTTGTACATAGACACTCCCTCCTGGAGGAGGGAGTGTCTATGTACGAAATTGTTAATTTGTCTTTGTTTAAAATGGCTGCAGACTTTTTGTGATTCACCTTTTGAACCCTTTAAGATTTGCTTCAAATGCTGCTCACAGATTGATGTAGATCAAGCAATGGCCAGGCGACATGCTATCTTTTTTATTTTTATATACATTTTTATTGAACAATAATACTTCCATAAAAATTATTTCCATTTCCTTAACCCCAACCCCCCATTCCATCCCAAACTCCCAACCCTTTGCCTCTCCCATCCCCCCTACAAAAAAAGGACAGGACAAGGATAGTGAGAAAGTTAAAGCAGGAAAAATTAAGTTCCATTCTCCCCATATCTTGAGCCATTTATCCCCAGAGTTTCTTTGTTTATATAAGATATTTTCATACCCTTTGATCTTGATAACGAGGTTTAACCATGTATTCATACTTGGAGTATTAGCTGAGAACCAAACCCATGCAATCAGAAGTCTTGCCAAAAACATTAGTTTAACAAAAGAATCTGTTTATACTTATAGCACTCAACCTTGGATAAATCACTCAGGATCTAGGACTCTACCGTAAATGGGATCACTACTTTACATCTTTGGGTAGTATAATTATGTATTGCCCTCCAGTATTCTTTTAATTCTGTACAAGTCCAGAACATATGTAAATTATCGGCCTCAGGTGAATCACACCGTGGACGGTTGGAAGTGTTTCTCAAACCCAGTTTATTAAGCCATAAAGGTGTAACATAAATTCTGTGTAAAATATTAAATTTAAAGAGGACCTTTAACCTGGAAAAACAATGTGAACTAAGTATGCTGACATGTAGAGCGGCGCCCGGGGAGGGAAAAAGTCACAAATACAATGCAAATTAGGTGGCCATTAAACTGTTGGGTGGGCTGGCGGCTTCACTGAAGGCTTCTGCCTCCAGCCTGCGCTTCCTTAACAAGACAGCACCAGGGATGGGCAGGCTGGCGGCTTCACTTATTATGCTCCGCTGCCGCCAGCGCCCGGGACTGGAGCCCACAGCTCCAATAAGTGAAAGTGTTTTCCCCCTGTCCCCTCCTCCAACAGCCAGCCCACACGTCCGGTGCGCACCCGGCACCGGAGTCCTCAGCTCCTGCAAGTGAACATTTTTTCCCCTTTCCCCTCCTTCGGCCGCCAGCCCGCACATCTGGTGCGCACCCGGGACCGGAGCCTGCAGCTCCAGTAAGTATAATCTTCTCCCCCCTGTCCCCTCCAGCTGCTGCAGAGGGCACTCACCTGAGCTCCAGGGTCCCGGTCTTCTCGTCTATGTGCTGGATCGGATGCCTGTCACACTGTGCGCTCCAGCGCCTCTGTTATTGTGCCTGCCAGCCCTGCTTCTCTCTGCTCATACATCCCCCATGTACTGCAGTGTATGAGTGGATTCCTATGGATGAGGGGAGTTATAGTATTTAATATAAACACTGTTAAGGGACTGTTCTGTAATTGGCATATGTTTATATTAAATAAGACTATAACCCCCCTCATCCATAGGAATCCACCCATGTACTGCAGTATATGAGTGGATTCCTATGGATGAGGGGGGTTATAGTCATATTTAATATAAACACATGCCAATTACAGAACAGTCCCTGGATAGTGTTTATATTTAATCTGCCTATAACTCCCCTCATCCTTGAGAATACACCAATGTACAGTACATCAGTGTATTCTTTAGGATGATGGGTGTTATAATCACATAAGTGTCATTCACAGATCCCTCATAACAGTGTGTCATCCACAGATCCCCCTTAACAGTGTCATCCACAGATCCCCTTCATAACAGTGTCATCCACAGATCCCCTATAATAGTGTCCTCCACAGACCACCAATAGTTCAAAACCCACCAAAAGCACACCTTTTGGTTGAAAATATATTTTTTCTTATTTTCCTCCTCAAAAACCTAGGTGCGTCTTATCAAGCGAAAAATACGGTAATACGGTAGAATTATCTATATACTAGAAAGTGCCGAACGTAACTGAAAATACCAAAACCAAGATAAACTGGATATATTTTCTCTTTGTGCTAGCTCCAAAATAGAAAGAATATGCCCATTCCCAATCAATTGTGCAAGATAACAAATATAATTTTTTTGCCAATACTGATCTCCAACCAATTCATCTAAGGCCTGTAGATAATAATTATGCCAAAGGGGTGTACAACTAAGGGATCCTTTTATTCCCAGCCTGGATTCCAATAAGGGCTCTTTCACACGACCGTGTCTTGTTTTGCAGTCTGCAAATTACGGATGCTGCCTGTGTACCTTCTGCAATTTACGGAACAAGAGGCCCATTATAGAAATGCAAAAACGCAAAACGGACAAGAATGGGACATGACTCATAATTTTTGCGGGCCCACGGAATAGAGCAATGGATGCGGACAGCACACGGAGTGATGTCTGCATCTTTTGCGGCCCCATTGAAGTGAATGGGTCTGACCCTAGCCGCAAAAAATGCTCGGATGCGGACCAAAACCATGGTTGTGTGAAAGAGCCCTAAGGCAAAGATATGTGAAGAATTCTTCACCAGAATTCTACGAAGTGGGCTCTTCTCCTATTCATAATACAGCCATAGCTGTGATGCTATAAAATAGCCCCTGAAACAGGGAAGATTTAATCCTCCCTGTTCCATCGCCTTATAAAAATTCTCCAATTTGTGCCTTACTTGCTTTATCCTCCAAAGTAGATCATTAATAATTCTCTCAATTTCAAAAAAATTATCTTCAATCCATACTGGGGAATTCATGTGGATATACAGTAGTTCAAATACGGTCCTGGAGAAGAGTTTCCCGCACAAGCTTTCAGAGCGGCCTCTAGCTCGTGCAAGGAGAGGTCCGCATTAAGGGATTCTCTTTGAATATCTGTAAGGACTGGAAAAGAGATGGAATCCAAATATGAATCAATCGCTTCGTCTGAAACACTATCTTCTGATTTATACTGTTCAAGAAATGACTTCACAAATGCCTCTTTAATACATTTCTGATCTTGAATGATTGTGCCTTCAGTTGAACGAATACTAATTATTTCCTTTTTTTGATTAGAGATCACCCTGGCCAGCATTTTCCCTGGGTAATCTGATTCTGAAAAATATGTTTGTCCCCTAAAAAAACACCATACTGGCTACCATTGCTTCTTGCAAGTCTCTCTGTTCCTTAGCATAGGCTTTTTTTTTAAGTTAGTTAAGATGTTACTAATAAACACCCACCTCATAAAGGCCTTAAATGCATCCTATACCAAATGGGTCCTTGCTAAATTATAATTGGTATCCCAAAGAAGTTCTGTCTCCACACCGAACACCGATGGGAAGCGGGAACAGAAACTAGGCCTGGACACCGGGGAAAGCGAGCAGGGCACCTCCTAATGCCACCCTCATCCGAGCCCTGACTCCTATCCATATGAGCAGACCTAGATGGTAGGACAGCTCATACACCGGAACCTCGGACCCCGAGTCACCCTAATGATCCCTGGAAATTATGTCAGGAACTATAGACGACCTGTTCCTCCAAGATACGGATGAACAGGAGTCTCCCACCGGCCTAGATGCAAGGAAAGGGGAAGACAGTGAAAAGCAACTGGATCGGCAGGAGAGAACCCTGAACAACTAGCAATTACCTGCCGTAGCAACAGGAAGGAAAACCAACACACCAGTAACTGCCTGGACATGGTGGACCCAAGCAGAGCTGCTCACTGACTTGTTGTTCCCCCTTCAGGGAACCCTGGAGCCCTCTTACCAAAGGCAGAGACAGACAGGGGAACATCTAGCATCCATGCAGGACCATACACACCACAGACACAGACCAGGCATAGAACAACAACTACATACAACACAAACCCTGAACATAAACCACACCATACATAGAAACAGGTAAGTTAGGAAGACATGGTAACAATGGGATGACATTGATGTCTCACTAGGTGGCCCTCAATAACTGGGCAAATGGAATAGCCAGAACATTAGCATATCTCCAGCACTAACAGAGGCTGGAGGACAACTAACTCCAGGCTACCAGCCGCAGACATTAATAGCACCTAGTGACCACACCCAGCCAGGTAGTTAACCCCACAAGCACCAGACAGGGAAGGGAAACAAACCTTAAAGGAAAAGTGTACACACATGCTGCATAAACTACACGTTGCCCTAGGCAACCAGCATGCACGGCAAATGTGTCACGGCAAACAACGCAGAGACTGACAATATCCCCATACATCCACAAAGCCAGATTCCTGGCAAAAACAGGACAAGGGAGACCCTTGGCGCAGGATGTACGTATCTCTCTCCATGGAAACCCTATAATTTTCTGGATCAATAACGCAATTAAAATCCCTGGTCACAATGACAGGGCATTCAGGCCACTGGTCTATAAAAGGTAGTAAACAGTAAAGTACATAAAAATAAAAAAGGGGGAGGGATATAGATAAAAGCCAAAATGCATAATTTCCCAAATAGGTTTCTAGAAAGAAAGACAAACCTCCCCTGCTTGTTGGTGGAGGAGGCCCAGCAGACAAAATCACTCCCTTTATGAATCAAAACTGTTACTTCCTCTTGAATAGCTAGTAAAGGTGGAATGGTAGGTCTGTACGGCCCATCCCCCACCGAGTCGAGCGATCTCCCTCTCAGTAAATTGGGTCTCCACTAAGCTGACAATCGCCAGAAGATGTCTCCAAACCCGAATCACAAACTGCCTGTCTTTTTAGTTTATCACCAAGACCCCGAACATTCCAGGTTAGGATTCTAACCAACATCAGCCAAAGAAGAGGAAAAAATTATAATTAACAGTTCCTACCTCTTCGCCCCAGAACCTAGGAGATGCATCGCAACCCACCCCACAGACTACATACCTCCCTCCCATCCCACCAACTCTTGATCCGCCACCATCTTAGGACAGATCTCTCAACAGAGACCACCGCACCTCTCTCCCCCACTCCCACTAACATCCAAAGTAGAGAAAAGAAACCAAAAAGGGAGGAGTCATGAAGAAAAAAACTGCTTAGATATTATTTAGGTCCAACCACAGTTTTTTCAATAGTCCTGACTCTGTTCCCTTATGAGAACCACATCTGTCTGAATTACCCCAAACTGCGTAGAAATGTTCTGTATTAAATCTCCATTTTTTTTTTTTACCACAGCCAGGATTTCCACAGTGGATGAATCATTTAGCTCTTCCCTCCTTATCTCCTCATTCTGAAAGTCCTCCTCCGCTACTTCACCCACTTTGGGTCAGGATTTTTTTTTTCCCATTTAAATCAGCCATCCCTTTTTGTCTTGCTCTTGTGATAACATTAGGGGACTTTAAATGTTTGCTACAACACTTCTCCTCCCCTTTCCTTTTCTCCTCCTTTCTTTTTTATATTTCAGCCCTCCGAATACAATTAAAGAGCAAGGGAGGAGGAAGGAAAAAAAAAAAAAACACAAAAAAAAGGGAAAGAGTCTCAGTATAGGCCACTCCAAATTATTTTTCTGTGCAGATCAAAAACATTCAGCAGCAGTTCATCTTATTTAGTAGTAACATCTGAAGTATCGCAAAAAAAAAAGAAGAAATTAACCTTATTCACTTACGCACATATATAATTGGCAACCGCAGGATCAGGAAGGCACATTCAAAACCCATAGAAAGGGTAGGTTGTTCATAGAAGAAGTATGAGGTTGCTTATTCCTATAGCCAAGAGGCAGGAGGTGGCATTAGGGCAAATATAGGCAACTAGGAGCAGTGGACAAGATCGTCAAACCTTCCAATCCTGATAAAGTGGAAGCAGGAGATGTTTCGTTCATGGAGTCAGAAAACAGGAGGCGACACATACGCAGGCAAAGACATACAGGAGCGAGGGAACAAACATCCAAGCCTTCCAAACCCAACAGTGGTGGAATAGAGGAAAGGAGGACCCGGACGTTCCCAGGTCCAGTAAACGCCAGCTCAAAGGGGGGCACCTCCGCTAGACACCATCAGCACGGCGGCACCTCAGCACCTCCAGTATCCAGAGCAGCAGCGGCTCTACTACATGCTGATGCCGAGATTCAACAGAGCGAGGTGGGAGGAGAGCAACGTAGCTTCTCCCTACGTCAGCACATCATCCTTCCCGACAATGGCAGCTTTACTCTAAATAAACGTTTCTTCAAACAGTTTACAGGCTTTGTCTTGGGTCCAGCAGGCTTTAGCATTAAACTGGCAGGCAAACTCAACTCTGGTATGTCTCTGTTCCTCTCTGACTCTGCTGTACTGACAGGCTGGATGTATAACTCATCTTCTTCTGTATGCTGCACTTCTTCTCTGTAGTCTGACTCCAGGTTATGCCAGGGAACTTTCCTCTTGGCTCCTGAGGCTTTAAGCTTTGGACTCCATGGCCAGCAGAGACCCTGCACACCCTTCCCCTAGCTGGTGGTGAACTAGACTGGAAGTACAGCTCTGCCGTGTTTTCTGCCACCTGCTAGTGAACCGGGTACATTACATGAATCCAACAGTTGCAAACAGATTAGGAATGCACAGTGTGGAGGACCTGGACAAAGTACATAAGATGACATACAGGTTAGCCCATTAAAGACAGTAGCAGGATGTAGGAGTGGTAACACCAATCTGGGGTGTTACATATATACCACCTAATCAACGTCGCCTGTGGGAGCTCGCATAGCTATATATACTACCTGTTTGCACCTATTATGTTAGTGCAGGTGGTTAATTTGCCGATGCTGGCAATTACAGAAGGGGCCCAGTTGTCAGTAACAGCCAGGCACATGCAGTAGATTGCAGTGGTGCCTGTTAAACGTAGGACGAGAATACTCGTCCCAATGCCTTAAAACGGTTAACCAATTCTAAAAATGCCCCCCAGAAAGCCTAGATCGCTGCACAATAGATCAAAACATATGGGGGTGGGGGGCGGATGTTTATAGTGTGCAAACAATAGCAGGCCGCAACAGGGGACGAGCCTCCCTAGCATGACGGGTGACATCATATATTCATATTCATCATACGATTGATCGAAATTCATGTCATACAATGTTCCACAACCACATTGGATAGAAAAAGTAGAACTGTTACAAATAGCGGGGTGGAACCAAAAATCATGAACTTGTTGAGAGAACAATGTGGACACTGTTCACACTAGTAACAAAGTATATAATACAACCTTCTGCATTTGTTCAGAACGGATCCGGTTGTATTATATCTCAAATGAACAAGACGGATCAGTTACTAAATACATTGTAAGTCAATGGGCGCCGGATACGTTTTTTTTGTGAGTTACATTGTGTTTCATGACGGATCCGTCTTGATCAGTATCCCATTACACACTCAAAAACGCAGCTTGTGTCATGGGAACGCAATGAAACAGAACCAAATGCATTCTGGTGCACCCCGTTCAGTTCAGTTTCAATTGAAGAAGAATGGGGACAAATATGAAGCACTTTCCACCGCTATTGAGATCCTATGACGGATCTCAATAGCGGAAAGGGAAAGCACAGGTGTGAAAGTAGCCTAATATTATCCATTGACGTTATTTTATTTTTTGAGATTAATTGTTTTAACTATACAGCAAGGGCCCTGCTTATTTAGTTATACATACATATATAAAATGAAAAATAGGGATATATTATTATGGAGTGTCAAGTCCAATTAACCCAGGTGGAGTTGTGCCTATTATCTTTATTAGGGCGCGTGCACATGACCGTTGTTGTTTTGCAGTCTGTTTTTCACGGATCCGTTGTTCTGTATTTGATTTTTTTTTTTCTGTTCCGTTATTCTACAAAACATATCCGTATGGTTTCCGTATCCGTTTCTGCGGATTGGAAATGGAAACAGTAACTTATTAATCACCAAACACATGAGAAATATAGGCTGAGCATAGCATTTCTATAGTATGGATCTGCATAATACAGATGAAAATATGGATGACATACGGATGTGTTCCATGTGCGTTCCGTATTTTTTGCAGACCCATTGACTTGAATGGGGCCTTAGACTGTGATTTGCGGACAATAATGAAACTACTTTTTTGAGGAATGGAAATACGGAAACCGAATGCAAACGGAGTTCCTTCTGTTGTTTTTGCGGACCCATTGAATTGAATGGTTCTACTTATGGTTTGCAACAAAAAAAACGGAACAGAAGCGGAAAGAAAATACATTTGTGTGCATGAGCCCTTAAAGTAAGGTCTATAGGCTTGGAAAGTATAGTTTGTAATTGGATTGAAAACTGGCTGAAGGACCGTGTCCAGAGAGTTGGGGTCAATGATTGAGGAGGGGATTAATAACACCTATTTCTATTTTTGCAGATGACACTATGCTGTGTAGAACTGTACAGTCTATGGAAGAAGTCCATAAAATACAAGCTGACTTGAACACTCTGAATGATTGGGCATCAACTTGACAAATGAGGTTCAATGTGGACAAATGTAAAGTTATGCATCTTGGTAGTAATAATCTTTGTGCTTCATATGTCTTAGGTCAGTGGTGGGCAAACTTTTTAGTCAACTGAGCCAAATATCAACAAAACAATTGAAATTTCTTTTAACCCCTTATGACTCCCCTTAACCACCTCCGGACCGCCTAACGCAGATGTGCGGTCTGGAGGTGGCAGCGCTGCGCACAGTCACGCATATACGCGTCATCTCGCGAGACGCGAGATGACGCGAATATGCGCGCGCGCATGCGCAGTTCGCGCCGGCATTTCGCACAGCAGTATTTCGTCAGCAACCTGCCAGCCAATGATCGTGGCTGGCAGGTTGCTGATTTTTAAAAAAGCCAATCAAAGTGCCAGATATCAGATCATATTAGTAAATATGATCTGATATATGGCTGCCTGCTCCTCTGCTGGTTCTTTTCGTCGGTTGGATCCAGCAGAGGAGCAGGCTTCACAGTGAGTACACCAAACACTACACTTTAGCCCCTGATCACCCCCCCTGAACCCCAATTAACCCTTTGATCACCCCTTTGATCACCCCTGTCAATCACAAGTGAAAAGAAAAAAGTGATCAGTGCAAACTGTCACTTTTTTTTTACTGTTATTGACCGTTAGGTTTTAGGTATAGTTTAGGTCCCTTGGTTAGGTAGTTAGCGATCAGTTAGCGCCCAGCCTACCGCACCGCAGTCCGTTATTCGCTGATTAGCGTATCGCTAATCAGCATTTGTACTTTTATAGTATCTGGAAGTGATCAAAACTGATCACGGTCAGATCTATAATAGTACTAGTGTCACTTTAGTTCGCCCTCCACCCAAAACGCAGTGTTTGCCCGATCAGGCCTGATCGGTCGCCCACACGTGCGTTCGCCCACACCCGCCCCACCGCAGTGACAAAAAAAATTATTTTTTTGATCACTGCACATTCACTTTACACGCACTGCGGCGATAAAAAAATCAGTTTTGATATTTTTTATCAACCGCAGCGGCCTCCGGTACTTCGCTAGCCTCCCCTTTGTAAGACAGGCTTGCTTTTTTTTTCTTGGGTAGTCTCAGGGAATACCCCTAAATTTAGTTGCCCACATGTCTAACAGGGGGTATTCTTCTGAAGAGGCCTACAGGCTTCTGACCCAGTCGGATGAGGAGTGGGAACCCTCATCTGATGAATCCAGCGGGTCAGAATACGAACCTGTAGAAAGCAGTGGCTCTCTGACCCAAAGTTCGGACGAGGAGGCTGAGGTCCCTGATACCACCAGGCGTACCCGGCCCCGTGTCGCTAGACCGCAGGTTGCGCAGGATCCGCTTCAAGAGCAGCAGAGTGGGGCTGGTGCTGTCGGATTACGTGGTGAGGCATACACCAGCAGCCCAGCCCTCCCTGGACCTAGTACCAGCACTGCCGTACAACCCGGTGAAGTAGCGAGCACCAGAAGGGCAGTTGAAGCTGTTACGGTGGCACGTGCAGTAGTGACCCCGTCGCAGCCACCGCAAAGACGTGCCCGTAGAGCCCCTAGAATCCCAGAGGTGCTGGCAAACCCTGATTGGCAGTCCCCAACTTCAGCCGCACCTGTAGTTTTCCCTTTCACTGCCCAGTCTGGAGTTCGGGTTGAGACAGCTCAGATCGGTTCGGCCCTGGGATTTTTTGAGCTGTTCTTGACTGCGGAGCTTTTAGACATAGTTGTGGCCGAAACAAACAGGTATGCCACACAATTTATCACCGCTAACCCGGGAAGCTTTTATGCCCAGCCTTTCCGGTGGAAACCAGTCCAAGTTTCCGAACTTAAAACTTTTCTAGGCCTCCTCCTCAACATGGGCCTGACAAAAAAGCATGATTTGCTGTCATATTGGTCCACGAACCCGATTCATCACATGCCCATGTTCTCTGCTGCCATGTCCAGGGCACGTTTTGAGGCCATCCTGCGGTTCCTGCACTTTAGTGACAACACCGCCTCCCGTCCCAGGGGCCACCCTGCTTTTGACCGGCTCCACAAAATTCGGCCCCTCATAGACCATTTCAACCAGAAATTTGCAGATATTTATACCCCAGAGCAAAACATCTGCATAGACGAGTCCCTGATACATTTTACCGGGCGCCTTGGCTTCAAACAATACATCCCGGTATGGGGTCAAATTGTATAAGCTCTGTGAAAGGGCCACAGGCTATACCCACAAATTTCGTGTCTATGAGGGAAAAGATCAGACCCTGGAGCCGGTCGGTTGCCCTGACTACCTGGGGAGCAGTGGGAAGACAGTTTGGGACTTGGTGTCACCCTTATTCGGCAAGGGGTACCATCTTTATGTGGACAATTTTTACACAAGTGTGGCCCTCTTTAGGCATTTGTTTCTAGAACGGATTGGCGCCTGTGGTACCGCGCGAACTAGTCGCGCGGGCTTCCCCCAACGGCTCGTTACCACCCGTCTTGCAAGTGGGCAGAGGGCCGCACTGTGTAACGAAGAACTGCTCGCGGTGAAATGGAGAGACAAGCGTGACGTTTACATGCTCTCCTCCATTCACGCAGACACGACAATACAAATTCAGCGAGCAACCCGTGTCATTGAAAAGCCCCTCTCAGTCCACGACTATAACCTCCACATGGGAGGGGTGGACTTCAATGACCAGATGTTGTCTCCGTATTTAGTTTCCTGACGCACCAGACGCTGGTATAAGAAGGTGTCTGTATATTTAATTCAATTGGCTCTGTACAATAGTTTTGTTCTCTACAGTAAGGCTGGGAGAACTGGATCCTTCCTCAAATTTCAGGAAGAGATCATCGAGAACCTCCTGTATCCAGGAGGTTCCGTGGCCCCAACCACCAGTGTAGTTAGCCGTCTACACGAGCGACATTTCCCCAATGTCGTTCCTGGTACCTCAACCCAACAGTCACCCCGAAAAAGATGTCGTGTCTGTAGCAGGAGTGGAATAAGGCGTGACACCCGCTATTTCTGTCCTGACTGTCCGGACCACCCTGCCCTATGCTTTGGAGAGTGTTTCCGGAAGTACCACTCACAGGTACACTATTAGCATAGGGATCATCTCACCAGGACAGGCACACAGGGCTATTAGGGCCCATTCACTCACTGCTGCTGCAAACGTCTCCTTTCACATGGGACAAAGTGCATAACGCACTTCGCCACATCTTTGGGCGATTTGCGCTTTGCACATTGACCCATGGGGAAGGAGAGGTTTGTTCTATAAAGGTAAAAAAAAAACCAAAAAAAAAAAAAAAACACACCAGTAAGCAAACACGTTAATGTTCAGTTAAAAAAGTTAAAGTTTATATGTTCTGTTGCAAAGTTAATAAAATTATTGCGTTGCGGCCTGGTTTTTTATTTTTATTTTTATTTTTTTACCTTCCAGGTGGACCAACCGATCTACTAGCTGCAGCACCGATGTGCATTCTGACAGAAGCATTGCGCTGCTGTCAGATTACACGCAAGTCGGTGTATGCGGCGCTGCAAGACGGGATTTTCTCCTCTGCAGTGACAGA
The DNA here is from genome assembly GCF_014858855.1 of Bufo gargarizans. NCBI lineage: Eukaryota > Metazoa > Chordata > Amphibia > Anura > Bufonidae > Bufo > Bufo gargarizans. The sequence goes on from NC_058084.1 coordinate 308,463,838, forward strand.
TACGTTTGCCAAGGCATACGAGCTGAGGAGGAGGCGGCGTTCCTATGCTTTGGCAAACACTTTGTATATATATATAAAAAAATAAAAATAAATCCCGGCAATGATTTATTCATCCACATCGATTGATGTGAATGGAGAAATCTGGTTTGCCAGGGCATACGAGCTAAGTGGGTATGGATGTAGGGCGGAGCTCCTATGTCCTGGCAGACGCCTTTCCCCTCCATTTTTTTTTTTTGGCAGAGATTTTTTCATCCACATTGATCGATGCGAATGAAGAAATCTGTGCCGTTCATTTTTTTCTTTCAGCCCAGAGGCTGAACGGAAAAAAAAATCTCATTACCTGTATGCTCAATATAAGGAGAATAGCAGAAACTCCTAATGCTGGCCATACATGTAATGATTGCGGAGACCCTCAAATGCCAGGGCAGTACAAACACCCCACAACTGACCCCATTTTGGAAAGAAGACACCCCAAGGTATTTGCTGAGGGGCATATTGAGTCCATGAAAGATTAAAATTTTTGTCCTAAGTTAGCGGAAAGTGAGACTTTGTGAGAAGAAAAAAAAAAAAACAATTTCCGCTAACTTATGCAAAAAAAAAAAATTTCTATGAACTTGCCAGGCCCCTCATTGGATACCTTGGGGTGTCTTCTTTCCAAAGTGGGGTCACATGTGGGGTATTTATACTGCCCTGGCTTTTTAGGGGCCCTAAAGCATGAGAAGAAGTCTGGGATCCAAATGTCTAAAAATGCCCTCCTAAAAGGAATTTGGGCCCCTTTGCGCATCTAGGCTGCAAAAAAGTGTCACACATCTGGTATCGCCGTACTCAGGAGAAGTTGGGAAATGTGTTTTGGGGTGTCATTTTACATATACCCATGCTGGGTGAGATAAACATCTTGATCAAATGCCAACTTTGTATAAAAAAATTGGAAAAGTTGTCTTTTGCCAGGATATTTCTCTCACCCAGCATGGGTATATGTAAAATGACACCCCAAAACACATTCCCCAACTTCTCCTGAGTACGGCGATACCAGATGTGTGACACTTTTTTGCAGACAAGGTGGGCAAAGGGGCACATATTCCAAAGTGCACCTTTCGGATTTCGCAGGCCATTTTTTACACATTTTGATTGCAAAGTACTTCTCAGACATTTGGGCCCCTAAATTGCCAGGGCAGTATAACTACCCCACAAGTGACCCCATTTTGGAAAGAAGACACCCCAAGGTATTCCGTGAGGGGCATGACGAGTTCCTAGAATTTTTTATTTTTTGTCGCAAGTTAGTGGAATATGAGACTTTGTAAGAAAAAATAAAAAAAATAAAATCATCATCATTTTCCGCTAACTTGTGACAAAAAATAAAAAGTTCTATGAACTCACTATGCCCATCAGCGAATACCTTAGGGTGTCTACTTTCCGAAATGGGGTCATTTGTGGGGGTTTTCTACTGTTTGGGCATTGTAGAACCTCAGGAATCATGACAGGTGCTCAGAAAGTCAGAGCTGTTTCAAAAAGCGGAAATTCACATTTTTGTACCATAGTTTGTAAATGCTATAACTTTTACCCAAACCATTTTTTTTTTTGCCCAAACATTTTTTTTTTTATCAAAGACATGTAGAACAATAAATTTGGCGAAAAATTTATATATGGATGTCGTTTTTTTTGCAAAATTTTACAGCTGAAAGTGAAAAATGTCATTTTTTTGCAAAAAAATCGTTACATTTTGATTAATAACAAAAAAAGTAAAAATGCCAGCAGCAATGAAATACCACCAAATGAAAGCTCTATTAGTGAGAAGAAAAGGAGGTAAAATTCATTTGTATGGTAAGTTGCATGACCGAGCGATAAACGGTGAAAGTAGTGTAGTGCCGAAGTGTAAAAAGTGCTCTGGTCATGAAGGGGGTTTCACCTAGCGGGGCTGAAGTGGTTAAAGCCCTATTTCATCTTAAGGACTTGGCCATTTTTTGCAAATCTGACCAGTGTCACTTTAAGTGCTCATAACTTTAAAATGCTTTGACTTATCCAGGCCATTCTGAGATTGTTTTTTTCGTCACATATGGTTTTTCATGACACTGGTAAAATGAAGTAAAAAAAAATATTTTTTTTGCATAAAAAAATACCTAATTTACCCAAAATTTTGAAAAATTAGCAAATTTCAAAGTTTCAGTTTCTCTACTTCTGTAATACATAGTAATACCCTCAAAAATTGTGATGACTTTACATTCCCCATATGTCTACTTCATGTTTGAATTATTTTGGGAATGATATTTTATTTTTTGGGGATGTTACAAGGTTTAGAACTTTAGAAGCAAATATTGAAATTTTTCAGAAATTTACAAAAACCCAATTTTTAGGGACCACTACAGCTCTGAAGTCACTTTGCGAGGCTTACATAATAGAAACCACTCAAAAATGACCCCATTTTATAAACTACACCCCTCAAGGTATTCAAAACTGATTTTACAAACTTTGTTAACCCTTTAGGTGTTGCACAAGAGTTATTGGCAAATGGGGATGAAATTTGAGAATTTCATTTTTTTGCCTAATTTTCCATTTTAACCCATTTTTTCCACTAACAAAGCAAGGGTTAACAGCCAAACAAGACTGTATCTTTATTGCCCTGACTCTGCCGTTTACAGAAACACCCCATATGTGGACGTAAACTACTGTACGGGCACACAGTAGGGCGTAGAGGGAAAGGTGCGCCATATGGTTTTTTGAAGGCAGATTTTGCTGGACTGGTTTATTTAGACCATGTCCCATTTTAAGCCCCCTGATGCACCCCTAGAGTAGAAACTCCCTAAAAGTGACCCCATCTAAGAAACTACACCCCTCAAGGTATTCAAAACTGATTTTACAAACTTTGTTAACCCTTTAGGTGTTGCACAAGATTTAATGGAAAATAGAGATACAATTTAAAAATTTCATTTTTTTGGCAGATTTTCCATTTTTTTATATCTTTTTTTTCAAGTAACAAAGCAAGGGTTAACAGCCAAACAAAACTCAATATTTATGGCCCTGATTCTGTAGTTTACAGAAATCGTTAATTTCTAACGATAATTTGTTTTCCCTTAGTCCTAACAGTGGCACAGATGGGGTATTCTGCCCCTGTGGACTGGTTAGGACAGGTGGAAGTTTAATGAAACATAAAAATAAAAAACACTGGCATGCACACGCCCTCCCTGCCCCCCACAAAGAGGGGCGCAGCCCCCATGCTGCCGTGTAGTAACAAGTAGACAAAACCCATAATTAAAAAACAAGGGGGGGAAATTTGTGTGCCACTGTTAGGACTAAGGGAAAACAAATTATCGTTAGAAATTAACGATTCCCTTACGTCCTAACCAGTGGCACAGATGGGGATTTAGCAAGTAGAAACCCCCATGGGAGGGTCCTCATGCCTGGCGGAAGATAACACTGTCCGGCCAAATGAGGAATAACTATGTATTCTAGTATCCACTCTATAGTGTGAGATAAAAGTGGAGTGAGAACTCCAAGAAGCTGACTTACAGATCACATCCAATGGGATCGAGCTTCTCTCTGCAAAAGAAGTGGCCACTGCTCGAGTAGAGTGGGCCCTTACAAATTCAGGGGGCTCCGAGCCCTGAGACATATAAGACTCCCGAATTGCCTCTTTAATCCAGCGACTGATGGAGGGCTTAGAGGCTTTCCTCCCCTTATGGGTACCGGAAAAAAGGATAAGGAGGTTTTCATCCTTCCTAAATACCTTGGAGCGTTCCAGGTAAATCCTAAGACATCTCGCAATGTCGAGGGTATGGAGCCCTCTTTCCTCAGAGGAGGGGGATGGAGCCAATGTTGGTAGGGAGATCACCTGGTTAATATTATCAAAGGAGGGAACCTTTGGGATGAAGGTGGGTAAAAATTTGAGGAGTACCCGATCCTGCAGGAACTTTGTATAAGGCTCAAAGGCAGAAAAAGCCTGGAGTTCCCCAACTCGCTTTGCAGAGGTAACAGCCAACAAGAAGGTGATCTTCCAGGTCAGGAACCTGAATCCCGCCTCCTCTAGGGGCTCAAAGGGGGGAGATGTTAACCCCCTGAGCACGACCGATAAATCCCAAACAGGGATAGGTCTGATTACTGTAGGCTTTAATCTTGAGGCTCCCTTCAGGAATCTCTTGATAAGGGGGTCTTGAGAAACCGCTCTGTTGAGACAAGCAGAGATTGCTGAAATCTGCACTTTAAGGGTAGCAGGTGATAGCCCTTTATCCAGACCGTCCTGTAGAAACTGTAGGATCATCGGGATGGAAGCTTCAGCGGATGTTTGCTGATGCCTAGAACACCAGGACGAAAAAATCTTCCAGATTCTGGAGTAGGCCTTGTTGGTAGCTTCCGATCTGGAGTGCTCCAGGGTTCTCAAGACAGACCCCGATAGCCCTTCTATCCTTGGAAGGGACTGATCAACCTCCAGGCTGTCAGGTTGAACATTTGAAGATTTGAGGAGACCTGGGTGCCCCCCGACACCAGTACTCTCTCTGGGGGAAGCCTCAGAAATTGACCCCGACTCATCTGTAAGAGTTGGGTAAACCAAGCTCTTTTCGGCCAGTATGGGATAATGGCTATAACTGACGCTTGGTCCTGCCTGATTTTCATCAAGACCCTTGGTATCAAGGAAATTGGAGGGAAGATGTAGGCCAGCCTGAACCTCCATGGGATTGACAGTGCATCTATTGCCACCGGGTTGTCCTCCCTGTAAAGGGAGCAATACCTCTCCACCTTGGTGTTGAACCTCGTTGCCATGAGATCGATCTCTGGCATGCCCCACCTGAGCGTTATCTCCTTGAAGACCTCTGGATGAAGTGACCATTCTCCGGTAGGAAGACCTCGGCTCAGGCGATCCGCAATCACATTGTGAACTCCGCGAATGTGAACGGCTGATACGTGGGTGAGGTTCAGTTCTGCCCAATCCAAAATCACCCCTATCTCTCTCAGGAGACTTTGTGACCTCGTGCCTCCCTGCTTGTTGATATACAACACAGCGGTCATGCTGTCTGATTGTACCTTCACTGCCTTCCCCCAAATGATGGGAGCAAAATGAAGAAGAGCTAGCCTGATTGCTCTGATCTCCAGGAGATTCGATGACAATAACCTCTCCTGAGGTGTCCAGGTTCCCTGGACTGTCTTGTCCTGAAGATGCGCACCCCAGCCTACTAGGGATGCGTCTGAAGTAAGTATGATCCAAGAGGGCTGGATCAGGGACTTGCCGTCCGTGAGGTGGGACCACCACCTCAGAGAGGACCGGACTTTGTAAGGCAGGGAGAGCACGGAATTGAGTCCCCTTGGACTGTGATTCCACTTGGCTAATACTTCCGACTGGAGCGGACGTAGATGCCATAATGCCCAAGGTACCGCCTCTGCGGTTGAAGACATTAGTCCCAACATCCTCATCCATGTTCGGATTGTTACCCGTTTGGGTACAGAGAGGGAATGGGCTGTCTGTTGCACGGATTGCTTTCTTTCGGGAGTGAGATGAATCATCATCCTGACTGAATCCACCATGAACCCCAGGAACCTTACTGAGGTGGCTGGTTGAAGCTGGGATTTGTCCCAATTGATTACCCATCCTAACTGATGTAGGAATGTAACAGCCTGTTGGATGTGTTGGGACAGGATCGCTTGGGAAGGGGCTCTGAGGAGCCAGTCGTCCAGGTATGGAACTATACTCAAGCCTTGAAGCCTTAGTGCGGCCACCACAGAGACCACCACTTTGGTGAAAGTGTGTGGGGCTGAAGAGATCCCAAACGGGAGGGCCACAAACTGAAAATGCTTTAGGACCCCCCCGATATTTACCGCGATCCTTAAGAATCTTCTGGACCCAGGATGGATGGGAATATGGAGATAAGCATCCTTGAGGTCCAAGGTTGCCAAGAAATCTCCCGGCATAAGAAGATTGGTCACTGACTGGATAGTTTGCATACGGAACTTCTTTTGTCTTATGAAACGGTTGAAGAACCTCAAATCTATAATCATTCTCCACCCTCCTGTACTCTTGGGTACCAGGAAAACTGGGGAGTAGATACCTGTTCCCCTCTCTAGGAGAGGAACCTCTTCTAAGGCCCCCTTCTGGAAGTATTCTAGTACGTAACTTTCTAGAATCTTCTGCTTGTTGCTGGGAAGAAGCCTTGTCTGGACAAATTTGTCCAGAGGCCGACTGCTCAGGTCTACAAGGTAGCCCTGGGAGATTACACGCAGGACCCAACTGTCCTGGATATGATCCTGCCAACAAGGTAGAAAGTGTCGTAGGCGACCGCCTACGGGAATGTGGGGAGAAGGGAGCCCGAGATCTCCAGTCAGACCGGCAAAATACCAAGAGCCTCGAGGAGGCCCGCAATCAGAGCGCCGAGGACTTCTTGGGGGGTCTAGAACCCCGAGAGGATTTCCCTCCTCTACGGGAACCCCAATTCCTCTGGGGTCTGGGTTGCGGTTCCGCTCTGGAACCATACCCTCTGCCCCGACCACGAAAGGACTGCTGGGGAAGGGACTTGCCCTTCTTGTCCGACAGCCCCTCCATTATATGGTCTAGCTCTGCACCAAAGAGCTTGCCGGGTTCGTACGCCATGGCACAAAGATTGTGCTTCGAGGTCGTATCTGCCTTCCAGGGCTTCAACCAAAGCGGACGCCTGCCCGCGGTTGACAGAGCCATAGACTTAGATGCCAGCTTAAGTTGTTGTGGAGCTGCGTCACACAAATAGTCAATGGCAAGGCTGGCCGTCTTGCATGAGGCCAGAATGTCATCCCTAGAGACCCCCTGGTCCAGGTCAGACTCAATTTGGGAAAACCTCGTTTTTAAGAAATTCGCCACTTCGGACGACGCAATCGCGACTGAGGCGGAGGCCGAGGCTGAAGAATAAGCGCGCCTAAGGGCGCAGTCCGCCTTCCTGTCCATCGGGTCCAACAAACTTGACCCGTCGTCTGAAGGGATCAGGGTCCTCCTGGAAAGCTTCGCGATGGCCATGTCCACCTTAGGGACAGGCCCCCAGGAAGATACCTGATCCTCCTTGACCGGAAACACGGCCTTAAACCTTTTGGTCAACACTGGACCTTTTTCTGGCTTTCTCCACTCTGTTTTCATCAGAAACAGGAGAGAATCATCCGCTTTGAAGGCCCTAGGCCCCCTAGAGGCAGAGGATGAGGCTTCCCCCGGGTCAACGTCCTGGTCCCCCGACCGGACGGATTTTAGTAGCCGCTGGGCCTTCTCCAGCGGGAAAAAATAGGAGAAACCATCCTCCTCGTCCGAGGAGGAAGCGGAGCCCTCCCTCGCCTCCTGACCCCCCGAGACCTCCATCGCACGATGGGGGGAGGAGGGACGATGACGCTTGGCGACCAAGGCACTCTTCAGCTCCTGTATGGAGGCGTTGACTTGGGACATGTTTGACTCCATGTACCCTTTTACCCAATCCACCACATCGTGGACAGATGGCTCCAACTGGGGGAGTGACTTGGCCCTACAGGGTGGGCAGCGGGAGAAATCGTACGAGTCCTCCAGGACAATCTGGCAATCATGGCACTGCAAGTGGCGCCTCTTGCCCGCGGATTTCCGGCTGGGGTCACGCTCTCCTCCGTCACCGGTAGACGACATGGCTGAAAATCAAAAAAAAAAAAACACATGAATTTAACAAAATTCAAGAAAAATAGAGCTTAATCGCAAGTTTCAGGATCTTTACCCAGAAGATCCTAGCAAGCTCTTTATAATAAGACAACAACTGATTTACAGCACAGAGGTAACAAGACCCTCTAGCACCAAACCACACTCAAGGTTGACAGCAAGCTGCGCTCCAGGAGACTGAACCTGGAGCTTCACCAGGTTTAAATAGGGCTTCTTGGCGCCAAAACGAAAGTCCCGCCCCCAAGGGGGGCGGGGTAAACCTCCGATTTTAACTCCTTGAAAAACAAGGAAAAAGATCTCTGTATTAGGGCCCAGAAAGGGACCCTGCACATATTAAAGGCCCCTTGGCCTAATTTCACTAAAATACACCTCCGGCCGCGCTAACAAACGGCCGGAGCGAAAAACCGGAAGTGACGTTACTTAACGTCACTCCCGCAAGATGGCGGCGCCCAGCAACATGCGGGACGCCGCTTCACCGCTCCAGCCAACCATCCGTCGGCCGGAGCGAAAACCCGGAAGTGACGTAACCCGACGTCACTTCCGCAAGATGGCGGCGCCCAGCCGAACATGCGGGCACCGCTACCGCCGCTCCAGCCACTCCACCCCGAACAGAGGTACAACCTAGACAGGGCATAAGGAGACCAGCTAAGGCCGGAGGGTATCCTCCGGCCGCATAGGGGGAGCGGCACAGGTCCTATAAAGAAAAAAGGGAATCGCACTCTCTCCACCACAAGGATGGAGGAGTGCACCACCCGTCCCGTCCTGTCCGCAGGACAGAAAAAAACACGGCAGCATGGGGGCTGCGCCCCTCTTTGTGGGGGGCAGGGAGGGCGTGTGCATGCCAGTGTTTTTTATTTTTATGTTTCATTAAACTTCCACCTGTCCTAACCAGTCCACAGGGGCAGAATACCCCATCTGTGCCACTGGTTAGGACGTAAGGGAACACCTCATATGTGGTTGTAAACCGCTGTACCGGCACACGGCAGGGCGCAGAAGGAAAGGAATGCCATACGGTTTTTGGAAGGCAGATTTTGCTGGACTGGTTTTTATGACACCATGTCCCATTTGAAGCCCCCCTGATGCACCCCTAGAGTAGAAACTCCAAAAAAGTGACCCCATTTTAGAAACTACGGGATAAGGTGGCAGTTTTGTTGGTACTAGTTTAGGGTACATATGATTTTTGGTTGCTCTATATTACACTTTTTGTGCGGCAAGGTAACAAGAAATAGCTTTTTTGGCACCGTTTTTTTGTTATTTACAACATTCATCTGAAAGGTTAGATCATGTGGTAATTTTATAATGCAGGTTGTCACGGACGCGGCGATACCTAATATGTATACTTTTATTTTTATTTATGTAAGTTTTACACAATGATTTCATTTTTAAAACAAAAAAAGTTTTTGTGTCTCCATAGCCTAAGAGCCATAGTTTTTCAGTTTTTGGGCGATTATCTTATGTAGGGTCTCATTTTTTGCAGGATGCGATGGCTGTTTTATTGGCACTATTTTGGGGTGCATATGACTTTTTGATCGCTTGCTATTGCACTTTTTGTGACGTAAGATGACAAAAAATAGCTTTTTTTTAAACCGTTTTTTTTTTTTTTTTTTTTTACGGTGGTCACCTGAGGGGTTAACTCATGTGATATTTTTATAGAGCCGGTCGATACGGACACGGCGATACCTAATATGTATACTTTTTTTATTTATGTAAGTTTTACACAATGCTTTCATTTTTTAAACAAAAAAAATCATGTTTTAGTGTTTCCATAGTCTGACATTGTGCTGTCCGATTTTTTTCAGGACCCATTCAAAATGAATGGGTACAGAACTGGTCCAGATCTGTTCCGCAAAAAACTGAACAGATCAGGAAAGAAACAACGGACGTGTGAATGGACCCTCAGAGCCATAGTTTTTTCAGTTTTTGGGCGATTAACTTGGGTAGGGTCTCATTTTTTGCGGGATGAGATGATGGTTTGATTGGCACTATTTTGGCATACATGCGACTTTTTTGATCACTTTTATTACCTTTTTTGGGAAGTAAGGTGGGCAAAATTTCAATTTTCTCATAGTTTTTATTTTTTTATTTTTATGGCGTTCACCGTGCAGGGAAAGTAACATGACCATTTTATAGATCAGGTCGTTACGGACGCGGTGATACCAAACATGTGAAGGGAATTTTTTATTTATTTATTTTAATTAGTGATAAATGTGTTTTTTGACTTTCACTTTTTTTTCACTTTTTCTTACTTTTTATTTTTTTACCCAGACCCACTTGGTTCTTGAAGATCCAGTGGGTCTGATGTCTGTATAATACAGTACAGAACCCTATATAGGGTTCTGTACTGTATTTTACTTACACTGAACAGATCTATGCTAAAAGCATAGATCTGTTCAGCCCCATGGACAGCAGGACGCCTGAGAAGGCGTCCTGTTGCCATGGGAACCTTCCCCGCTGTGAAGTTGTGGCCACAACTTCGCAGACGGGGAAGGGTAAGGACCGGGGCTCCCTCCCTCTGTCACCCCATCCTGTCGGGGGGCTGCAAAGGCACAGCAGCCCCCCTATGGGAGAGGGAGAGAGCCGCATCTTACTGTTAACTCTTTCCATACAGCGGTCCGTACGGACCGCTGTATGGAAAGGGTTAAACGGCTGACATCCATTCACAGATGTGCTGGCACCCTGGTATACTCACTAGAAGCCAACGATTATTCGGCGGGAGGCGGGCGGGGATCACGATCCTGCCTGCCGCACCGCCCACACCGCCCGCAACACCCCCCCTGCACCTCCTACCAGGCTAAAATCATGCAGGGGGGGTGATAACTATATATTTGTGCCACACTAAAGTTTCTGATCGCCGCGGTCAGGGACTGCGGCGATCAGAAAAAGCAGAAATCGCAGGTCTGAATTGACCTGCGGTTTGCTGCGATCGCCGATACGGGTGGGTCATATGACCCCCTCAAGCGTTGTGACAGGATGCCGGCTGAATGATTTCAGCCGGCATCCTGTGCGGATTAACCCCTGGGGCGCCACAATCTCAATTTAAACTCATGACATACCGGTACGTCATGGGTCCTTAAGGACTCGGGATCCATGCCGTACCGGTATGTCATGGGTCCCTAAGGGGTTAAGAGCCCAATTTTTTCCCTACCCGGGGACTTTCACTACCCTCGTCGCAACGTGCTGCTTCACAACAGGAAGTGACATTTGGAAGGAGGAGGTTCCTAATAGTGGGAGGAAATATGGGTGATATGAGATGTACACGCCCTCTCCAGCTTTGCTAGGTAAAATGGGGCGAAAAATAATAAGGCCCCCCCCCCAATGCACATTTCTCCAGTCCAAAAAGAACCAGGATGGCCGCGGCCCCATGGCACATTTCTCCAGCTGTGCCAGTGCCAGCACATGCACAAACATCTCTCTCATGAATCTGAGATGTATGTGCATGTGCTGGCACTGCTGGAGAAATGTGCCATGGGGCCGCCGTGGTTCTGTTTGGACTGGAGAAATGTGCAATGGGGGGGGGGGGGGGGGTTTCGAATGACTCAGAGTCATGAGAGAGATGTCTGTGCATGTGCTGGCACTGCTGGAGAAATGTGCCATGGGGCCGCCCTGTTTCTGTTATATCTCTCTTATGACTCTGAGTCATTCGCCCCCCCCCCCCCCATGCACATTTCTCCAGTTCAAACAGAACCAGGGCGGCCCCATGGCACATTTCTCCAGCAGTGCCAGCACATGCACAGACATCTCTCTTATGACCCCCCCATGCATATTTCTCCAGTCCAGTCCAAAAAACAGAACCAGGGCTGGCTAGTTACAGTACACTGGCTGGCTCTACTGGGACGGGTGAGATGGTGGGAATGGAATTCAGTAACTAAGTTGTTATAACTAACCAACCTACCTACCAGTAACTGTTGGAACCTGGCTGCCTCCTGTCACAGTCCTTAAGTCTTCTGTGTGTGGGCGGCGGGCCGCAGGCCTTCCCTGGCAGAGTCTGTGATCTGTGGCTGGCTGCCGCTGGTTCTTTTTCTCTGCTCTGGGGGCGGAGCTGTGGCAACATCAGACAGATGCAGCACGCTCACTCACAGCCACTGCTCGTCGAGTCTCTTAAAAAGGCAGGCAAAGCGGGACTTAGAGCGGCTGCCGGTGGGGGGCCCCCTCCTTTCCATATTAGTCCGGGGAGCGCGTCGCCCAGGACTCCATGCGCTGCTGCGCTTAGCGTAGCAACAGTGACGGAGTTACAAATCTTAGCAGCATACAATGTCAATCAGCTGCTTTGCCACCAGAATATTGTCATGCATTAAACAAGGCATGGACTCGTAGCGCAGGGATGTAATATTACCACTTTACAAAGCGCTGGTGCGGCCTCAATCATGTGATAAAATTGCCTCCCACAATGCCTGGGCCCCTTCTATAAATCATACTTACCCGGCTCCCCAGCACCCACGTCACTCTGGATCCCTGCACGGCCGCCGCTGCATCTCTCTGTCACGCGGATCAAAATATCCGGCGATGAGGGGGGGGGGGGGGGATGGGGTGCAGCCAATAGCAGGTCGCGACAGGGGACGAGCCTCCTTAGCATCACGGGTGACGTCATATACACATATTAACCATATAATGTCATACAATGTTGCAATACCACATTGGATAGTTGTGTGCATGTTGGTTAGAAAAATAAATATATTGCAGATAGTTTAGGCATAGAAAATAGTCTAAATGTATGACATCTCCGAAGCTGTCTTACATTTAGAACTGGCACAGGATGCGCCGAAGTTAGGGTCCATTCAAACGTCCGTGGTGTATTGCGGATCCTCAATACACCCGGTGGGCACCCCCCATAGAACTGCCTATTTTTGTCCACAAATGCGGACAAGAATAGGACATGTTATATTTTTTTGCGGAGCCGAGGCCCAGAAGTTCGGGGCCGAAGCCTGGAAGTTCGGGCCGCTCTCTGTAAATGCGGATGCGGAGAGAAAATAGTGTGCTCTCCGCATCCCGTTCTACCCCATTGACAATGAGTGGGTCCGCACCCATTCCAGATATTGCGGAACGGATGCGGACCCATTTGTGGATGTCTGAATGGAGCCTTATGGAGAGACCTGCACCTCATCATAACTTCAGCGCATCTACTGCCAGCTATAGGGCTTTATAAATGTGCCACTATCTCTTTATGGACAAGGCTAAGGTGGAACGGCAGGGAGGCAGATATTCATTCTCATTGCTGCGAGAGATGTTGCATTCTGCTGTTGCGGGCACTGGCAGAGAAATTTCCACCCACAGCGAAACAGGTGTGGGTACCAATCCTACCGCGCCTGCAAAAAGAGGGTGGTTTGAAGATGTGTTTGTCACTTCGGATATGAGATCATTCTTGCAGCCAACCCTTCGACAGCTGCCCTCCGGATTCAGCTTCAGGGAACGCCTAGACCGACAGGTGTCCAACTTCATCGGGTTAACGGCCCATGTGGATGCTCTGAGAAGGGAGAAACCCATTTAACTACTGGGTGTGCAGGCTTGACCTGTGGCCAGAGCTGGCACAATTTGCCATGGAACTCTTGGCTTGACCCTCGTCGAGTGTCCTGTCCGAAAGGACGTTCAGCGCAGCAGGGGGGGGGGGGAGGGGGGATCGTGACCGATAAGCGCACTCGCCTAGTGTACGAGAGTGTGGACTACCTCACATTTCTAAAATTGAATGAGGCATGGATCTCGGAGGAATTCAACACCTGTGATGACCACATGTAATTGAATTTCACCTATTATCATTTGGGGTTTATTGAAGAGGGGGGATTTCGTTAGCCATGTTTTTAATCCAATTTTATATTTTTAGTTCTTTTAAACATATGTATTTGACATGTATTTGTACTGGCCTACATCATTTTTTTTTATCCTGTGACCGCTTACTGTACCGCCAGTCACAGAATCCAAAGTTCTTTGCTGTCAGGCGAATGCCTATTGGCAGTTAATTTTTTTTTATCTCTGGCCACATAATCACTGTCTCACTCCTCTGCCTCTCATTATGGTGGCGTATTAACCGCATTCACCATAGGGACCTTCTAATGTCACAGGGTCATGTGACTGTGCCCCCTTATACCCTGCATTGTGCCCTCTTACCACACCCTGTGCAGTTCCCCTAGTCATTCCCTGTACTGTGCCCTCTTATACCCTTTTATCCGGTCACGTTATGGCAGTGTTATCCGGTCACTGTAGAGAGGTGTTATCCGGTCAATGTATGGTGGTGGTATCCAATAACTGGATGGCCATAACTGTATCCCTTTCCCTGCCCACGCCATCTTTTTTTAGACCTCGCATGAGCGGGAAAAATATGCAGATTGTGGTGCTAAGGACCTAATTGTATTATTATTCGGGGGTAGGGCTAATATCTTTATATTATATAGATTCTAGTGTATTATACTGTGCCCTGTTTTTACCAGTAGAACATGATCCTTGGGAAACACAGTCCTCATCCCTGACCACCAGGACCAGTTAGCGCTCTGTCAGTACATGTCGACCTCCCCTCTCCGCCATGCTGCTCCTCTGTATACTGGTGCTTATTCTGACACTAGGGCTGGGTTCACATCCTATTTTTGCCATCCATTTAATGCATACAAAAATGTATGCATTAACAGATGCCTCAGACTGATGCCATACAGTGGCGTCCGTTCACCAAACAGTTCCATTGTAGAAAAAAAAAATTACGTTAACGTATGCATTTATTTAATGGACTCAAAAACATGGAGTGCTGCACATTTGTATACATCAAACCGATAGGAAATAAAAATGTTCTAGGCTCCAGAGTTTCCCTTTAAGACGCATAAAAATGGCCCCTGAATAAAATACATATTTTTTGTGGGAATTTTTGCCAATGATCCCCCTCTGGTATATCACTGTCTATGTTGTGGGACTATTTGTGTACTTCTAGTAAGTGTTTGCTGGCTGCAACTAAGACCTGAAAGGTTTTTCAGGTTCGCCTGCCATTAAAGTTAATGGAGCCCGTTCGTGAATCTTCCCGGCCGATGTTCGTCCATCACTGGTCCCAATGGTGCCATTTGTCCACTCATGATACACTTTCACCACAGCAGCAAGCAAACAGTTCGCAAACTGCACAGATTCAGAAATACTGCCACCCTTGGCCCAAAACCCAATAATTATCCCTTTTTCTAACTTTGATAAATCACCCCTTTACCTATGACATACCGATAACTCGACTATATATATTAGAGGTGGGACGAATCCAATTTTTTTCAAATCCGAAAAGGTTCTCGAATATATAGAATCTCGAATCCTACGAATCCTGTACATAGGAATTGTGTGAACGGTGTAAGAAACAAAGTCAGACCGCGTCAGTTTGTCTGAACCTCCGCCTCCACCACTCAGTGACGGTCGCACCCTCTATGACCGCGATCGTTACGCCCCTGCTCCTATCACTACAGAAATACAGGATAATACAGCGCCACATACCTCTTACATCCAGTGACGTCTCCTTTGATGTACATGGTCTCTTTCCTCATCTTCAGATCTTCAGACCAGACCACCATTTTTCAGCCATTTTTCATCTCTGCCGTTTGAAAAAATAAATAAATCTTAGTTTACTACTTTTCCATCATCCTCGCATCTTCTGGACAAATCATCCTACCACCCCCAATACTGTGCTGTGCTCCCCAATACTATACTGCAGAAACAGATAATGCCACTGATAATACTAGTACCACACAGAGCCCCCCATATAAAATACCCCTTCTTTGTGGCCTCAGTAATTGCCCCCATAGTGCCCCCCAATAATGTGCCAATAAGAAGTGGCCCCACAGTGCCACCCAATAATGTGCCAGTAAGTGTCCCGATAGATGACCCCCTAATCATGTGCCAGTATCAAGTGCCTCTCTCCTCCCCCACATGTGCCAGTATCAAGTGCCTCCCCCCCCACATGTGCTAATACAAAGTGCGGAGTGCCTCTCTCCTCCCCCCCATGTGCCGGTATCATAGTGCCATCTCCCCCCCATGTGCCGGTATCATAGTGCCATCTCCCCCCCAATGTGCCAGTATCATAGTGCCATCTCCCCCCCAATGTTCCAGTATCATAGTGCCATCTCCTCCCATCATGTTCCAGTATCATAGGGCCATCCCCCCCATAATGTGCCAGTATCATAGTGCCACCCCCCCATAATGTGCCAGTATCATAGTGCCACCCCCCCATAATGTGCCAGTATCATAGTGCCACCCCCCAATGTGCCAGTATCATACTGCCACCCCCCAATGTGCCAAAATCATAGTGCTATCTCCCCCCAATGTGCCAGTATCATAGTGCCATCTCCTCCCATCATGTGCCAGTATCATAGTGCCATCTCCCCCCCATAATGTGCCAGTATTATAGTGCCATCTCCTCCCATAATGTGCCAGTATCGTAGTGCCATCTCCCCCATAATGTGCCAGTATCATAGTGCCATCTCCCCTCATAATGTGCCAGTATCATAGTGCCTTCTCCCCCCCAAATGTGCCAGTATCATAGTGCCTCACCCCCCAATGTGCCAGTAGTATCATAGTGCCTCTCACCTCTCCCCCTCACCAATGTGCCAGTAACAGATAAAAAACAAAACAAAAAAAAAACACTTTTGCTTACCTCCGCTGTGATGCAGGCCTCTTCCGGCCTGTGTCCCTCGCTGTACGGCTCAGGCGGCGCGAAGCGCTCATCTCCTGCTGCAGCAGCGAAGCTCTCATCTCCTGCTCTACCCTGCCGCCGCCACCACCAGTCTGGGCCCCACCGGGATTCATCGGATTCATATCCCTTAAATTACGTCGGGATTAGAGTCCACGAATCCCACAAATCCAGCAAGATTCGAGGGATTCGTGGATTCGACAAATCCCCTGTCCCATCTCTAATATATATATATTGTGGGGATTTGCTCTGGTAGACAGTTTGCAGACGCAGTATAGAGGCAAAGGAAACAGGTTGTAAATCAAACTTCAGTGTTTTATTCATACTCAGCAAAACATAACAGTCTTGGTGCTTGTTCATCCAGAGCAAAACAAAACAGTGTTCACCTGGAATCCTAGGTGTCAGTTCACACTCGGCTGAATGCTCAGCCACAGAAAAGTTCACCGGCAGTCTTCCAGGCGGCCTGCACAGCTGTTTGCAGTCTTAAGCCTTCAGCACAGAGGCTCCACAGCTTCACTGTCAGATGGAGGTAAAATCCACACCACCTGATAGTGCTGACTGCTTTTTAAGCCTGCCAAGACCTGGCCTAGAACGTGGGGAGCAGCCACCCACCCAGCACTTTGGCTACTACCAGTAAAAGCCGTCGCGGATCAGCTTTACAGCCATACTAAACATCTGAAGTGTCAGACCGCAATCAGCAATACTGACACTTGAGAAAAAACGGCTCTTACCTCACTGAGGCCAGGAACCTCGGTGACACATACTGACCATCAATGGCAGCCCCTTGTTCCTAATAATATATATATATATTTCCCATAACAACCCTTCATTACTACATGAATGTGTTTGTCATCAGACTCGTACGTATCAGCACCCCTCACCAGTATTTCCTGCCTACCATTCCTCCTGGGCAAACAGATATGTTGCAGGAATTTACTGACGTGTGATAGTTGGAACAATTTCTGGGCTCTTTGGTTCTGGAATGTAACATGCACAACCAAACCAGTTGTATCTAGCAGGGATGAAAAGTTGACTTGATATTTAACAGTTTATTTTTATGAATAAAAAGGACAAGCAATTGACTAATGTACAACGGGACTATAGAGAGCTAAAAAGCTATTATCTAAGTCATGGGATACTATTAGAAGATGGCAGGGAATAAAAGGATCTCTTCAGTATACTCCCCTCTGGCATAATCTTCAATTAGAGGCCTTGGATAAAATAGCTGGGGACCAGTTTTGGCAAAAAAACTATATTTTTTATCTCACGCAAGTGGTGAACAATGGAGAGATACTTCCGTTCTCGGCGTTATTACAGAGGGAGAATATGGAGGGTTTGTTTTGGTTTAGATATTTTCAGCTACGTTTGGGACTTACTAATGTAAAGAATAAATCACTGTTGGATATAGATAGTTCTACTTTTTTAAATGATTTGATAGGGAATTTTAGATCAGAAGTTTAAGATTTCACATTTTTATGAATTACTAGCAGAAGGACCCGGCTTCGGACGGATATATTTCATCTATTTTATTTAATGTTTGTGTATGTCGCTAAAAGATATCGACAGTATCCACTATAACAGTGACATATACAGTACCCCTCCCCTTTAACAGTGACCTCCACAGCGCCCTCCCCTTTAACAGTGACCTTCACAGCGGCCGCCCCTTCATTAGCATTGATTTCCACCATAACCTTGCCCCCTTAACAGTGACCTCTACAGCACTCCGCCCCTTAACACTGACCTCCATAACGGGCCATCCCCTTAACTGTGACCTCCATAGCAGCCTTCCCCTAGGGTGGCCAGAGGTCCTGTTTTAGGCCGGACAGGCTGGCTTTCAGATTCCCTGTCCTCCGTTCCAGCGCAGGGTCTGGATGGACACAGGGATGTTCATTTGAACAGCTCACTCTCAGACAGCAACACTGTGCTCTCTGAGAGTGAGCTGCAGAGAGAAAAGTAATCGTCCCTCCCACCCCTGCAGCTGACAGAAGTAGATTTTTACCTTCATTTTTTCAATCCCTGTCTGCTGCGGAGAGGGAAGGGGTGTGGCCTAATCTGATCGAGGCATGGCTTATTAGGACCTGGGGTGGGGTTTTTAAGCCCTACCTGCCCCTGAACTCTGACCTCGACAGCACTCCACTCCCTTAACAGTGTCATCCACAGTGCCCTGCCCCTTTAAAACTGACCTACAGTAGTGAAGAAAATTGGCTGGGTTGTTATGGAAACCTGGTGTAAAACTTTGTGTATGTGGAGACTAAGGGCCTGTGAGCTTCTATTAGCTAATAGGGGTCATGTGACCAGGCTTCTATTGGCTAATGCATTCTTTGGGAATATCTCACGCAGGGATGTCCTTTTGAACAGCTCACTCTCAGACAGCAACAATGTGCTGTCTGAGCATGAGCTGTAGGGAGAAAGTCACAGTCCCTCCCACCCCTGCAGCTGACAGAAGTTGATTTTTACCTTTATTTTTTCAATCCATGTCAGCTGCGGAGGGGTGTGGCCTAGTTGGATTGGGGCGTGACTTATCTGGACCTGGGGGTGGGGTCTTTAAGTTCATCTTTCGAGGGTGGATGGCTGAATCGCCACACTACCTGGCCCCTGAACTTTGACCACAGCACTCTGCTCCCTTAACAGTGTCATCCACAGCGCCCTGCCCCTTTAAAGCTGACCTACAGCAGTAAAGAAAAATGGCTTGGTTGTTATGGAAACCTGGAGTAAAACTGTGTGTATGTGGAGACTAAGGGTCTGCTAACTTCTATTGGCTGTATACACGTAAACACAAAAGTGGGAGACCACTATCCGGCGCTGCAGGCATATAGATAAGTCTTCAGGTTTTGTAATGATTTTTTATTTAGGTCAACGCGTTTCAAGGGCGGAGTGCCCCCTTCGTCAGGACAATTCACAGAAACTTCTATTGGCTGATGAGGGACATATCACTTCTATTGGCTGATGAGGGACATGTGACCGTGTGTGTGTCAGTTGGGATATGAAGCGAAAGACTTGCAGGCTTGTATTGGCTAATGCAGGTTATTTTTTGGGAATATCTCAGGAACGGTATGTCCTAGAGAGCTGTGACTCCCACAAGAGTTCCTTCCAGGTAGCAAGGGATGTGTATACTGTGAGGGATGAGACTCCATCTTTGTGTTTGCAGCAGCCATTTTACATTGTATGACCTTTTTCAAGTTAATAGATCAGGGACTTTTTGCATTTCAAAATTTCTGCAGGGAGTAACTTAGTCCCCACCTTTGCTATTCTCGATAAATGGAAACTGCTAGCCGTGACACTTATTTCCTGCATTCTGAAATGTACAGTACAGACTAAAAGTTTGGACACACCTTCTTATTCAAAGAGTTTTCTTTATTTTCATGACTATGAAAATTGTAGATTCACACTGAAGGCATCAAAACTATGAATTAACACATGTGGAATTATATACATAACAAAAAAGTGTGAAACAACTGAAAATATGTCATATTCTGCTTTGCACACTCTTGGCATTCTCTTGATGAGCTTCAAGAGGTAGTCACCTGAAATGGTCTTCCAACAGTCTTGAAGGAGTTCCCGGAGAAGCTTAGCACTTGTTGGCCCTTTTGCCTTCACTCTGCGGTCCAGCTCACCCCAAACCATCTCGATTGGGTTCAGGTCCGGTGACTGTGGAGGCCAGGTCATCTGGTGCAGCACCCCATCACTCTCCTTCATGGTCAAATATCCCTTACACAGCCTGGAGGTGTGTTTGGGGTCATTGTTCTGTTGAAAAATAAATGATGGTCCAACTAAACGCAAACCGGATGGAATAGCATGCCGCTGCAAGATGCTGTGGTAGCCATGCTGGTTCAGTATGCCTTCAATTTTGAATAAATCCCCAACAGTGTCACCAGCAAAGCACCCCAACACCATCACACCTCCTCCTCCATGCTTCACGGTGTGAACCAGGCATGTAGAGTCCATCCGTTCACCTTTTCTGCGTTGCACAAAGACACGATCTCAAATTTGGACTCATCAGACCAAAGCACAGATTTCCACTGGTCTAATGTCCATTCCTTGTGTTCTTTAGCCCAAACAAGTCTCTTCTGCTTGTTGCCTGTCCTTGGCAGTGGTTTCCTAGCAGATATTCTACCATGAAGGCCTGATTCACACAGTCTCCTCTTAACAGTTGTTCTAGAGATGTGTCTGCTGCTAGAACTCTGTGTGGCCTTGACCTGGTCTCTAATCTGAGCTGCTGTTAACCTGCGATTTCTGAGGCTGGTGACTCGGATGAACTTATCCTCCGCAGCAGAGGTGACTTTTGGTCTTCCTTTCCTGGGGCGGTCCGCATGTGAGCCAGTTTCTTTGTAGTGCTTGATGGTTTTTGTGACTGCACTTGGAGACACTTTCAAAGTTTTCCCAGTTTTTTGGACTGACTGACCTTCATTTCTTAAAGTAATGATGGCCACTCGTTTTTCTTTACTTAGCTGCTTTTTTCTTGCCATAATGCAAATTCTAACAGTCTATTCAGTAGGACTATCAGCTGTGTATCCACCTGACTTCTCCACAATGCAACTGATGGTCCCAACCCCATTTATAAGGCAAGAAATCCCACTTATTAAACCTGACAGGGCACACCTGTGAAGTGAAAGCCATTTCAGGTGACTACCTCTTGAAGCTCATCAAGAGAATGCCATGGGTGTGCAAAGCAGTAATCAAAGCAAAAGGTGGCTACTTTGAAGAACCTAGAATATGACATATTTTCAGTTGCTTCACACTTTTTTGTTATGTATATAATTCCACATGTGTTAATTCATAGTTTTGATGCCTACAGTGTGAATCTACAATTTTCATAGTCATGAAAATAAAGAAAACTCTTTGAATGAAAAGGTGTGTCCAAACTTTTAGTCTGTACTGTATGTGTCTGCGGTTAATTGACATTTATATTTTCTGTTTCTGTAAACATATATATTCAAATATGGTCATGGCCTTCATAAGACGTGTGTGGGTGCCCCCCTGCCAAGTCAGTATAAGATTATGTGCATTTTGTTTGAATAAAGAGAGACTTGTTTGATGACTCGTGTGTCTCTCAATCAATGCTCCAAATGGGTACTCACCACTCATCATTATGGGCACAATAATTTGGAACTCAGCATAAATTAGAGTAAGGGGTCTTTGCCCCTACATATACCAAGTTTCGTTGAAATTGATGGTTGCGTTTGAGTGATCGCGGAACATATATACATACATACACACACACATATATACGTCCCGCTTTATATATATAGATTATTTAAGGCACTAGTCACTAAGATGCAATCACCAGGACAAAGGGCCTGGGAAGTTGATTGCCCAAGGATTCAATTGGAGGGATGGGGAAATATATTTGGGAATTTAAGTTTAACATTTGACAATTTTGATCACGTATTGGTACAATTTAATATTTTGCATAGATGATATGTCATTCTCTTATGGCTTACTACTGTAAATGTGGGTTAAGAGATAGTTCTAAGTGTCCACGGTGTAACTCTTGGGGCTGATCATTTACATATGCTCTGGTCTTGCCCAGAATTAAAACAGTATTGGACTGCTATTAATAGTGTTGTTGTACATGAGCTAGGATTCCCGATTCCATTTGTGGTTGAGTGTTGGATATTGAGTTATCTCTCCGAGTTATCCCTCATAAATATAAAAAGACACTCCTGAATAGAATTCTGTTCTTGGCGAGACTTTTGATCTCCCGAGTGAGGTTTTCATGAAATGTTCCAAATTTGAACAACTGGATACATTTGGTCAATAGTGTTAAAAGCTATGAGTATTTCTTATATAAGCAAAGAAATAGTGAGTAGAAATGGACTAAGATATGGGAGGCCTGGAGGTTTTGATCTCTTCCCGCTTTCAATTCTCCATGACTTCTTTTTCTTTCCTCTTCTTATTTTTCGTACCGAATAATAGAGGGGTTTGAGACGCATCACAAGGGTAAGGAGGGTTCGGTGATGGATGGTTATGATTAAGGTAAAATAATAATAATGTTATATTGGAATTTTGTATGAAAATTATATGGTCTGTCTATTTTTAAAAATTAAGGGACAAGCAATTATAAGCCGTTATCTATTTGGTAACAGTCACCCTTTATGGCCACACGTCATCTTAATAATTGATTTTTCAATTAATATTTGTAATCTTTTTCTCTGTTTTATGATTTGTTTCAGATAAATAATCATACACAAAATAACTAGTACCAGAACTGTTTACCTTACTAAGAGTCCTTTTAGCCCAAATTCCCCAATTGTAGTCCTTAACAATTTCAAAATCTCCATCATGTAATTGTATCTGCTTTCTCTACCTCATTACTTATGTGAATTGAGGACATATCTTTTCTATCCAAGAGCCATTCTAAGTTTATAGATAATGTGTCCATATGGATGTTGAAGTTCAGCGTGAGCTGCAGTTTCACTCTCTATTGCAGCCTCATCCATGCATACTGGAATTTGGGTAAAAATTTGATTCCCCCCTGAATCCGAATTTCCTCATGCTTCGAGATAACGAATAGCATTTTTTTCCTAAAATGGCTGCTACATGTGTGAGGACATGGAGAAAGGAACTCTGGGAACATGGGATCACCCATAATGCCATGCATGCAGCCAATCAGCAGCCGGCCCTGTGATTGGATTCTGCTTTTTTCAGTGTACTTAGTGCAGGGAGAGACATCAGCAGGCGCTAGGGACAGTACTAGAAAAAACTTAATTGTGCTAAAAAAACAAATATACAAGTTTAGGGAAAGATGAGTCAAGGTATAAAGAAAGGATAGGGACGGGAGGAATCATTCCACAGCATTTATGTAGAACAGGGTTCAGTAGGTGAGGTTACAGCCTGGGTAATAGGAACAATCCTATTACACCTTGCTGCACTGACTGGGGACCCAAATTGCCATTATACAGCTCTGTAATTCCAGCAAACCGTTCTTGTTATTGGGGTGCAAGTGCTGTTTGATACAGCCATTAACAGGACTTATTACAAGGAAATATTTCTATGTCTTGATTGCCCTTGTGCGGTGCAGTTATGTTCTAAAGCATTTTTTGGCTTGTACTAGTGGGAAAATAAGGGCTTAATAGCTGTTGTGTGGTGAAGTGCGAAAATTACAGCCCTTTTTGTCATGTATTAGTGGCAAAAGAAAAATATACTTGCCGTTCAGCAGTGCAGTTATATGTTCTAAAGCCCTTTTTTTTTTTATTCATGTATTATTGGCAAAAGTTAAATATATTTGCCGTTCAGCGGTGTAGTTATATGTTCTAAAGCCTTTTTTGTCTTGTATTATTGGCAAAAGAAAAATATATTTGGCATTCAGCAGTGCAGATATATGTTCTAAAGCCTTTTGTGGAGTGTATAAGTAGAAAAAAGAAAAATATATTTGCTATTCAGCTGTGCCGTTATATGTTTTAAAGCCTTTTGTGAAGTTATAAGTGGAAAAAAATAAGGACCTATTATCCGTTCAGCAGTGTAGTTATATGTTCTTAAGCCCTTTTTGTCATGTATTAGTGGCAAAAGTAAAATATATTTGCTGTTCAGCAGTCTAGTTATATGTTCTAAAGCTCTTTTTGTTGTGTATTAGTGGCAAAAGAAAAATATATTTTCCGTTCAGCAGTGCAGTTATATGTTCTAAAGCCCTTTTTGTTGTGTATTAGTGGCAATTGAAAAATATGTTTGCCGTTTAGCGGTGCAGTTATATGTTCTAAAGCCTTTTGTGGAGTTATAAGTGGAAAAAAATAAGGGCCTATTTGCCATTCAGCAGTGCAGTTATATGTTCTAAAGCCTTTTTTGTTGTGTATTAGTGGCAAAAGATCTTTGATTTTGCCATAAGTGACATCAGACACCCTCAGCGAAGAGTCAGTGGGTTCGTCAGACACAACCCTTAGTTGGCATGGCCCGGAAGCAGGCCCTGTGCCCTCAATTGTCCTCAACCTGCTCAGCCCCACTATACAGCGAGGACGAGCTACTAGAAGACAGTCAGCAGCTACTGGCCTGCCAAGATGTGGAGGAGACATCCACAGCTTCCTCCGCTAGGCGGACAAGTAGTGATAAGGAGAGTGGCCTGGGAGCTGGTGTGAGCGGTGAGGCTCCAAAGACCGTTTAGGAGGACATCAGTGACGTGCAGACAGTACTCGATGATGATGATGTAGCTTAGCGCACTTGGGAGCTGGGTGAATTAGGGGCTTCATCATCATCGGGAGAAGAGGGGGGCAGCTTGCCCGTGAGGCAGTGGTGGAGCCAGCAAGTCACTAGCGTGGCCAGCAGTCAGCAGGGTGGCAGCAAGGGGAGGTCGGAGGCTAAACGTGCCCGGGGTAGACCACCTGCTTCGCAAGAGCCTACCTGCCCGAAAGTAGTGGTGCACAGGTTCACAAAAGCAGCGGCGGTAGCAGTCAGTCAGTGCGTAGTGTTTGGAGTAAAATCACCTACTCGGAGGTGTGGCAGTTTTGTTAAGGTGCCGGAGGAGATGAACATGGCCATATGTAGGATCTGTGGGCAGAAGGTAAAGCGTGGCCAGGGTGCCAATGTTGGCACCACGGCCCTGCGTCAACATATGCAGCAGCCCCATAAAATGGCCTGGGAGAACCGTGGCTCCGATGTGCTGGTCCACCCTGCTGCACCACCTCAGCCGAAGGGAACTGTCTGTCCTTCCCATCATTTACCGGTCCTGATGCTCCTACTCCTCCTCCTTCTACTCCTCGTCAGTCATTCTGTCAGCAATCGATCACCGAAGCGATTGCCAAGAGACAACAGTATGCGTGCACTCATCCAACGGCACAGAAGCTGAAAGTGCTGCTGTCCAAGTTGCTGGTGCTGTAGTCCCCCCCTTTCCAAGTTGTGGACTTTCAGAGAACTGATGGCTTGTGCGGAGCATAAAGCGTGGCCAGGGTGCCAATGTTGGCACCATAGCCCTGCGTCAACATATGCAGCATCACCATAAAGTGGCCTGGGAGAACCATAGCTCTGATGTGCTGGTTCAGCCTGCTGCAGCAACCGCTGCATGACCCAGTGGCATGCACCCGATTTAAGGCAGTCAAGGCTCCACCACCTCAGCCGAAGGGAGCTGTCTGTCCTTCCCATCATTTACCGATCCTGATGCTCCTGCTCCTCCTCCTTCTACTCCTCATCATTCATTCCGTCAGCAATCGATCACCGAAGTAATTGCCAAGAAACAACAGTATGCGTGCACTCATCCAACGGCACAGAAGCTGAATGTGCTGCTGTCCAAGTTGCTGGTTCTGCAGTCCCGCCCTTTCCAAGTTGTGGACTTTCAGAGAACTGATGGCTTGTGCAGAGCCCAGGTGGAGAGTCCCAAGCTGTAATTTCTTTGCCAAAAAGTACCAAACCTGCACACACATGTAGAACAGAAGGTGGGCCAGTCTTTGACCTGTCAGTGTCTGCCAAAGTGCACGGCAGCGCCAATGTGTGGAGCTGTAACTACGGTCAGGGACAATACATGTCCTTTACGGCCGACTAGGTGAATAGGGTTCCTGCACAACCACATTAGCAGGTGACGCCACTTCCGCCTCAACGTTCTCACGCCGTTGGTCCTACAAAAATGTCCGCTTCTGCCTCCTCATCCTCCGTGTCCTTAGCCTCCACTGCAGGGACAATTCACAGTGCCCCTTCAGCATACCACATGTGCAGGGCACGGCGGTGTCACGCTGTTCTGCACCTCGTTTGCCTGGGCGAACGGAGGGGGATGAACTGATCCGTATACTTCATCAAGAAATCAAATCCTGGCTTTCTCCGCGACAACTCAAAATCGGAACCATGGTGACCGATAACCTTTGAGGAGGCCACGTTATATGTGAGTCGCCAGGACAACGGGATGAACAATGTCATTCCACTGTTTTATTTCCTGGAACAGATGCTGGTAAATCTGGCTGGTCACGGGACTGGAGATGTGGCACCTAGATCTCACGGCCACATGAGACCTGTGGGGTCTGAACTGGAGGAGGAGGAGGACATTGGAGCTCAAGCAACGTGTAGCAAAATGGATGGTTTTTCTACACAGGTGACATGAGAGGAGGACCAGGAGCAGCCAGAGGAGCTACAGGGCGATGAGAAAGACGAGGCAGAGGACCCAGACACACAGTGGTAGTATGCAGTGGAGATGGAGGCAGGGAGTCCCTCTGAGTCACTTGCACAAATGGCTCGATGACTTCTGGCTCTCCACCTTGTTGGACCCTCGCTATAAGTCCAAAATGGGGACCTTTTTTTACACCCGCTCAGAGGGAGGACAAACGGAACTACTATAATGACATCCTTTTGTAATCAGTTGGCCACTGCCTATCTGCGCTATCATCCATCCTCTTGTAGGTCTGACCGGGGGGCCCTCTGTGCTCATATTCCACTGCCATGGCTGCTGGGAAGGGGTGAGGTGCCAGGAGCAGTACCAACTCCATCAGCAGCAGCCTGCGTTTAGAGTCGCTGATGAGCAGCTTTCTTCAACCTCATAGTGAAGAAACTACTCACCAGCAGCTAGACATAGAGCAGAACCTGAACCAGCAGGTGGTGGCATACTTGGAGTGCACCCTGCCAGCCGTCATTGAAGATCCGCTGGATTATTGGATAGCCAAAATGGATTTGTGGCCACAAGCTGTCCTGCACGGCCAGTAGTGTGGCATCAGAGCGGTTGTTTAGTGCAGCGGGGGCCATAGTTACCCCAAAAAGAACTCGCCTGTCCACCCAAAATGTGGATAGACTGACCTTTGTTAAGATCAATCGGGCGTGGATCAGCCAAAATTTCTACCCACCAATGCCTGATGCATCAGACTAGATCATCCATGGTGCAACACTTTGACAAGAGACCGGTTTCTTCTGGCTACCTGCCTCAGCTACTATTTTGATGCTGCCAACCGCCTGATGCCACACATCTGATGCTCCTTCTTTCACCCACCATCTTCAGCTGGTACTCGTATTGCCACCCAATGCCCTACTCTGTCACCGGGTCACTCTGTGGCCTCCTGATGCTGCCGCCACCTTCAGACTGTCATTGTGCCATTTTGTGTCCCCCTCATGCTGCTTCCACCTCACCACTATGTATTAGGGCCACTCTGTGGCCTCCTCATGCTGCTGCCACCTCCACACTGTCATTGTGCCACTCTGTGGCCTCCTCCTGATGCTGCCGCCACCTCCAGACTCTGTCATTGGGCCACTGTCATGGTCCCTAAGGTGACTGATGTCAGGAAATCAAGGAGATTGGCTTAGCGTGGAGGAATCTAACAGCCTCCTTGATTTCTCTTGCTTCAGTGTTGATAGGGTTAATGACCACTTCCCTTTTCTCAGCTGTTGCTCAGTGGTCATCACTTCTACCCTTTATAGTCTGACCCCACCCTTCTGACTATGTGGTAGATAGCTTCATTTGGGTTTGGCTGAGCTAGTGCGAGTTTGTCTCTGGTGTTCCTGCTCGTCTGTAGTTTATTTCTGGGCCTGAGACAGAGACTTCCATTCATCCATATAGGGATATAAGGCCTAGGTATCCTGCATATGAATATTCCTACCTTCAGGGTCTATTCATATTGATAGATAGTTAGGGCCCGTCTAGGAGGTGACCTGTTTCTTCCCTAGTTTCCAGGCCCAGTTACTGTTTCCCTTCCCGTCTGTGTTCAGTGTGGAGCTTCCCCTCCACACTGATCGTGACAGCCACTCTGTGGTCTCCTCATGCTGCCTCCACCTCACCACTATGTCATAGGGCCGCTCTGTGGCCCCCTCATGCTGCTACCACCTCCATACTCTGTCATTGTGCTGCTTTGTGGCCTCCTGGTGCTGCCACCACCTCCACATTGTCATTGTTCCACTCCTGTGGCCTCTTCCTGATGCTGCCGCCACCTCCAGACTGTTATTGGGCCACTCTGTGGTCTCCTCATGCTGTTCCCACCCTCCCCACTTGATGAGTGGGTCACTATTTTGCCTTTCAGCCTGGCTGACATCATCATTTATTTGACCCTGATCTGTCAGAAGGAAGGAAAAATGAGACACACAACAGACCCTGACTATGTAGCAGCTGTAAGGCCTGTATGGCCCATCAGAATTGACGTATGATTTGGTAGCCAAAAGCAGGTTTGGAAACAAAACACAGAAAACATGCAAATATTCCATTCATGTGTTATCTCTGTTTTGAATCCACTCCTGTTTTTTTGGCATGAGCAATACTGATGGATTATTGACCAAATGCTGACCGAGTGAAGGCAGATGCTCCACAGACAAGATCCGTTTTTGGGTGGTTATTGTTCTGACGGATCACAGAGGAAGGGCAAAATAATCAGGGATGTCAACTCAAACTTATTAAGCGTTTAATAGAACAGGTTCTGTAGACATCTATGTGGAATCAGCTGACGACTGTGTAAAAGGAGTGCGCTTCTTCTTGACGCTAGCTTCGACCTGTAAGACTGAGTTTACACTTGAGTTATTTGGTCAGTTTTGGCCCCGTGACTGTCCAAATAAGTGAAGTGTGCAGTGATTCTAAGAGCAACGCCTGTCATCTGCATGTCATACTGACTCACAGTATTTTTTCACAACCACAGCAGACTTGTTACTGCAAGGCACAGTGTTCTACACCACTATAAAGGCTCTCTGCAGCCAGGCCTTTTTTTAACACGGTTCGCCGCGAATAAATTTCGTATTGAACTGAATTTTTTGAAAAATTCGCTCATCTCTAGTTATAAAGGTTGTAACTAAGGTTGTTTCAATACCAAAATTTTGATTAGGTTTTGATACCATAAAAAAGTATTGCGATACTCGATACCATTCTTTTACGGCGTTCACCGCACAGGAGATTTTTAAAATATTTTAATAGTTTGGACTTTTCGGACGTGGCGATATGTAATACGTTTATTTATTGTTTATATATTTTATATGTAAAATTGAGAAAGGGGGTGATTTTATACTTTTTTTTTATTTTTTACTTTTTAATAACTATTTCCCCCTTGGGGCTAGAACCTGGGGTATTTTAATCTCTTGTCCTATTCACCCTAATAGAGCTTTATTAGAGTAAATAGGATCTTACACTCTCCCTGCTATCCTGTGCATAGCTCAGCATGGGGCTCCGATCAGAAGCTGCCACTGCACCACCAATGAGGAGGGGACTCTGTGGTCACTACCAACAATGATTTTGCTACTGAGGGGGGGGGGAGGGGGCGCACTGCGCCAATGATTTTAATTCTGGGGAGGAGGGGGGGGGGGACGCACTGCGCCACCAATGATAATTAACGTTTAATACAAATACAGCCGGTGGCAGAAACACATTGCTGGCACCCGACCTCTGACAGTCAGCTGTGATCAGTGGCAGTTAACCCCTCAGGTGCGGCCTGTCAAAGGTCGGGTGTCGGCAATGTGTTTCTGCCGCCGGCTGTATTTGTAATGTAGTAAACGTTAGTTATCATTGGTGGCGCAGTGCGCCCTCCTCTTCGTTTCCACAGGTGGCAGCGGCAGCAGCAGTACAGGGGGGAGGGAGAGACTGCTTCCTTCTCCCCGTGCTCGTGCTGCTGAGGGAACATGGCCGTGCTGAGAGCAGCGCGGCCATGTTCTCTGATACTAGGCTGTGCAGTAGCAAAATTCAATACCTGAAACAACCCTAGTTGTAACCTTATGTGGACTGAAACATGAGTTGGGTTAAGTATTGGACATAGCTCATCTCCATTCAGGTACTTCCTATAGTTTGACAATACAGTACTGCCAATCCATGTTGTATGTAACCTTCACAGTCCGAGTCCTCAATTTGGTGCGCAGTACAAGACAGGTAGCTTTCATTGTCCGAAAGTTACGGTCTTGCCGTATACAAATCCACATATGCAAATCTGCAGTGTATGGCTCCAGTGTGGACATACCTTCAAATGGCTTTCCAGATTAACCTCTTAAGTACCTTGACTAAATATGTCTTTATAACCTGGCAACCATTAACATTACCATTGTTAAAACGTGAGTCTTTGAGTCATACTTTCAAGTATGTGGCATGGTATTGTTTGAAACTTCTGCAAGGTTGCATACACATTCCTTTAACCTGATTGTTCGTTTCTAAGCAGGTGGTGAGGTGGGTGGGAATGAGTTGTATGCAATCTGTTGCTTATAGGCTTGTTGACCATTCTTTCTGTTTATTCTTGGGTATGATTATTTATGTGCACATTTGTGCTTTCAGTGTACAAAAAATTAATGAATGAAAAGAGTTTAATGTTTTTATTTATTTATTTTTACTTTTTTTTTTTTTTTTTTAGTCCCCCTAGCGGATTTAAAGGACAGCTAAACCTTTGATGGAAAAACAAAGCAGCAGCAGTGTTCAGCTTCTTTGGCTTTTGTTATCGCTGTTTGGTTTTTGGAGCAGTCAGAGTATGGATCCATAGAAAGTATGTGGGATCCATACTCCGCATGCTTCAAAACCTGAGCAGAGCCAATGATAGCCAAAGGGGCAAGGTACGCTAAACAATGCTGCTACCCTTTGGGTTTTTCATAAAAAGTTTAGTTAGACTTTAAACCTACGTATCATTTGATCGCTTGTATAATACAGTGCTATACTACAGAACTGGATGGTTAGATTCTTAGGGCAGGCCATTAATATCTGATAGGGTCTGACACAGCACAACTTTGCCGATCAGCTGTTTGATTGTAGCATCGGAAGTTGGCACCAGAACTATACAACTCCTTTCATTGTATAGTGGATGGAGCAGGTTACTGCAGCATTGCTCCAATCAAGACATTGGGAGCAGTCCTGCAGTAACTAGCTCTGTTTACTACACAGTGGATAGAGTGATGTAGTTTTGACAGAGCTACGCTGAAACAGCTGTTTAGGCCATCAATAACAAAATTCTGGAATAGCTTTAAGGAATATTAAGTTTAATCATAATTTTTTTTCTCATTTTTTTTCTGGTCTTTTTGATTTTTCTGTTTCCTGCTTCCTTATTCTAGCATCCAGGCCTAGTTTCTGTTCTGTTTACCAACGGAGGTTTGAAAAAAAATTGTCTTTATGATATGGCTTGTGGTAAAACGTGGAGATACTTTTACAAAAAAAAACTTTTATAAGAATTTTTTTTAAAAGAAGTTTACTAAACGTTAACAATTTTTGGTATACTTTGCATAAAAAATAATTATAGCCTATCACTGTGGCAAAAAAAATGCAGAAAAGAGGAATCACTCCAAATAAGGTGAAGGGTTTTAAACTAAATTTTATTCACCCCAACTGCAATGTTTCAGCCCAACTCAATGAGGCCTTTCTCAAGCAAGGCATCAATGAGTTGGGCTGAAATGTTGCAGTTTGGGTGCATAACATTTGGTTCACCACCCTTCACCTTATTTAGACTGCTGCCTCATTTCTGCGTTTTTTGATAATTGGACCTAGACCCGATGGTCTGTGAGGATTTGTACCCACCATAACACTAACAAGTGCCACTGTCTTTTCTTCTTATAATATCACTGTAACAGTGTGTCACAATCAGTGTGGGGGAATATCCACACTGAACACAGGAGGGAAGAGGAACAGTAACTGGCCCTGGCAACTAGGGAAGAAACAGGTCACCTCCTAGACAACCCTAATCCGGGCCCTATTTATCAATATGAATAGACCTTGAAGGTAGGAATATTCATATGCAGGATACCTAGGCCTTTATATCCCTATAAGGCCCTGGAAAAGGTTAGGACCAGAGACAACCCATTCCTCCACAGATGGACGAATGGAAGTCTCTGTCTCAGGCCCAGATACAAACAACAGGGAATATAACAAACACAAACAAAAGCGACACTTAACTCCTGTAGAGACGGACGAGCAGGAGCACCAGATACAAACTCACACCAGCTCAGCCAAACCCAAATGAAGCTATCTACCACATAGTCAGAAGGGTGGGGTCAGACTATAAGGGTAGAAGTGATGACCACTGAGCAACAGCTGAGAAAAGGAAGTGGTCATTAACCCTATTAACACTGAATCAAGAGAAATCAAGGAGGCTGTTAGATTCCTCCACGCTCGGCCAATCTCCTTGATTTCCTGACATCAGTCACCTGATGGACAGTGACATTACCCCCAGGACCGACCTTATCAGGATGGGCTCTGTGAAAGGCTTTCACCAGACAATTCACATTAACATCGGCCGCTGGAACCCACATCCTCTCCTCTGGTCCGCAACCCTTCCAATGGTCAAGATACTGGAGGGATCTACGGAGAACTCAGGAGTCCACAATCCTGATTTGAAATTCTAAATTACCGTCCACCTGAAAGGAGAGGGAGGCAAGTAAGACGGCTCAACAGGTTCGACACATTTCTTCAGCAACGACTTAGGAAATATGTTATGAATTTTCAAAGCCTGAGGAAGTTCAAGACGGAAGGCTACAGTGTTAACAATGGCAGTGATCTTATATGGACCAATAAATATTACTTCCAAGAAGGCTACATTAAGCTTAATGTTTCTTGTAGACGGCCACACAGAATCACCCACTCTCAGGTTCGGACCATTCATACATCTCCTGTCAGCCACACGCTTATACCTGTTGCCCATCTTTTTCAGGTTATTTTGAATTTTCTGCCTAATCGAAGACAAAGAAGAGGAAAATCTTTCCTCTTCATGAATAACGGAAGTTGAAGAACCAGAAAATGTGTCAAACTGCAAATGGAATCCATATGCCCCAAAAAACGGCGACTTATCATGAGTGGACTCCTGTCTACGGTTATTAATGGCAAACAAGAATGAAGACCACTCCTCCTGGTTCTCCGAAACAAAACATCTCAAGTAAGTCTCCAGATTCTGATTGGTGCGCTACGTCTGTCCATTCAACTGAGGATGAAAAGCCAAAGAAAAGGACAATTCTACCCCCTGTCGAGTACAGAACGCTTTCCAGAATCTGACTGGAAACAAACTGAGTCCCCCGATCAGACACCACATCAGAGGGAATGCCATGTAGTTTCAGAAGGCCGAGTATTTGTCACCTTAGCACGAGCACAGGTACGTACAACAGGCTGACACATAGTCCTCAACACACTTAAGCAGCCCCAGCCACCAAAATCTGCGCGAGATAAGATTGACAGTGGATCTACTCCCAGGGTGTCCAGCCAAGACAGTACAGTAATGTTCCTTAAATACCTTATGACGTAAGTCTGAAGGAACAAACTATTTTCCTGGAGGACAAGAGCCCGATGCATCCTCTTGGGCCTCCAACACCTTAGCCTCAAGATCAGGATATAGGGCAGATAGGACTACTAGAATCTTTAGAATCACCCCCCCGGAAAACTGCGCGACAAAGCATCCACCTTGACGTTCTTAACCCCAGAGCGGTAGGTGCCAATAAAGTTAAATATGGTAAAAAAAAAAGGGCGACCATCTGGCCTGCCTTGGATTCAGTCATTTAGCCGACTCAAGGTAAGCCAGATTTTTGTAGTTACAGTAATTACCGTAATAGGATGAATTGCTCCTTCCAATCAATGGCGCCATTCTTCAAAAGCCAACTTAATTGCCAGCAATTCCCTATTACCCACGTCATAATTTCGTGCAGCAGTTAAGAGATTTTTACTAGATGAAGGACCTTGCGACAAAACTGTTCCCACCCCTACCTCGGATGCGTCAACCTCAACAACGTATGGCTGAGACACGTCCGGTTGCACCAGAATAGGGGCTGAAGCAAAACATTCCTGCACAGCAGAAAAGGCTTGTGATGCCGCCTCCGACCAAACAGAGAAATTAACCCCCTTCCTAGTCATGTCTGTTAAAGGTTTAACGACAGTTGAATAGTTCAAGATGAATTTATTGTAGTAGTTGGTGAATTCCAAAAACCAAATGGATATAATTCTAGAGAAGCTCCACCAGCAAGCTACTGGAGCCCAGCCTATCAGTTACCAGCTGTTCAAAATGGAAAATAAATCAATAATAAATTAGGCTGGCTCACAGTATATTTGCATATACAAAATGTATTACCCCAATAAATGTATTATTAAAATATTAAAACATGACCTTATTCCATAGCAGCATATGCACGTATAGATAAATATAATGCGGAGCTCACGCATGTATCTATAAAACTGGAGTTCTCTAATAAATGTGACCTCTTTGCTTTCAGATATTATCGAATTTTCTCCCATATACAGAGTAATTCGACGACTTAAGATTATAGCAATTGTATAACTATGTGCGATTTTACCGGTAGTTGGAACCTTTATGGTTCGAAGGAGAATGTCCTTTGTTGCGATTTTCGAATGGTGGATAATTCACGCTCAAACAGCGCTTGCAGATGGGGAATACCTTGCTTTCAGCCCTTGTTTGTCCGCTGCTGCCTCGTTCCCAGTGATCACTCGTGTCGGTCTATGTGGCTTCCCACGTGACAAACCAGGGAAAGGATTAGCTGACCCAGATAGGTGTAATAGAATACGTGACTCACTGATGTCTGACGTAGCCGGTATAGCAGAATCCGATTGGCATGACTGATATAGCAGAAGCCGATATAGCAGAGTTCGATTTGGTATAAAGTTCGATTCGATGTAGCACAGTCAAACACAGACGGATTGGCTGAGATGGTATTTTAGCCTGGTATCACTTGGTGACGGTATTGGACTCACCACCCTCGATGTATATGAATTTGATAGAGTAAAAATATTTGCATAGTCCTTTTAGCGATAAATGGGATAAACACACAGAAAGCTGGGTCAAATTCACACTAGACGCGTTCCAGAACACAAGTTCCTTCCTCAGTAGTGAAATATAAAATGCTAAAATGGGAACCTGCTGGTCATGCCTATAAATACCATATTTGGGCATATTGCAATACATGGACTGGATTCTGGATCGCACAATGGCAAACTGATTGCAAATTGCACACACAGTCAATACTTTGGGTGTAAAAAGAACTCCCTGTGCGATCCATCCCACCTCCTTCTATAGAAAACCGAATATTTCCATCTCTGAGTTTAGTCCCAGAGGCATCAGAGATCCAAACTCAAAAATCTTCTTTGATTCTTGTCTGGACATTTTAGCGACAAAGTCACCTCCAGTCTCGCTTAACCGATTGGATGGCCATATATTTCATCTTACTAGGGTCACCTGCATGATTTAATTTGAAATGCTTGTATAATGGATGTGTTTATGACTGTTTCCTAATAATCCCAAAAAACGTATAAGCGCTTTCAGATTTTCAGTTCGATCCCAGTCCAACACCACACGGACTTTCTTGGGATCCATACGAAAACCTGAGGGTAAGAGCAGGTAACCCAGGATATGCACTTGCTGAGCAGCAAAAACACATTTTTCCACCTTCGCATACAATTTATTCTCTGTTAGGCTCTGTAACACCTGTCTCACATGAGCCTTATGAGTCTTCATGTCTGGAGAATAAATTTGTATGTCATCCAGATATGCAACAACAAATCTCCCCACTAGATGATGAAAGATGTCATTGATAAAGTGTTGAAGCTTTGTTTAACCCAAAGGGCATGACCAGGTTTTCAAAATGACCCTCATGGGTATTAAATGCGGTCTTCCCCTCATCCCTCTCCCTGATCCTTACCAGATTATATGCCCCCCTCAGATCTAATTTAGAGAACACCGACAATCTGACTAAACAAATCCGGAATCAAAGGAAAGGGGTAAGGATCACGGACAGAAATACGGTTGAGCTCAAGTCCCGACATGGTCTAAGGGTACTATCTTTTTTTAATTTTTATAAAGAACAACCCAGCAGCCACTGGGGATTTGGATGGTCTGATATGACTCTTTGCCAAGCTCTCTGTAATATACTCTCGCATAGCCTTTCTTTCGGGCTCCGAAAGATTATACAAGCAGTTTAGCTTCAGGAATAAGATTGACGGGACAATCATACTCTCGATGCGGTGGTAACTCCTGGTTACCACTTTCAGAAAACACATTAAAAAATAAAAAATGGAAATGAACGAGGGTACAGTTTTAGTGGTGACCACAGAGAAAGACGCATTAAGGGTCCATTCACACGTCCGCAAATGGGTCCGCATCCGTTCCGTAATATCGGGAACGGGTGCGGACCCATTCATTCTCAATGGGGCAGAACGGGATGCGGAGAGCACACTCACACATGTGCTCTCAGCATCCGCATTTCCGGAGAGCGGCCCCAATTTTTATTTTTTTTAAACACATGTACTATTTTGTCCAGAAGAATAGGCAATTCTATGGGGGGGTGCCGGCCGGGTGTATTGCAGATCCGCAATACACTACAGACGTGTGAATAGACCCTAAGACAGTTGTACATGCAAAAATCACTCCAATCGAGAATCTGTCTCGCTTGCCAGTCGATAGTAGGGTTATGTTTTCTTAACCATGGTAAGCCAAAAACCATTGGAGCAGGCAGACCCTCCAACACATAACACGAGACAGATTTCTGATGGAAATCACCCACTCTTAAATGGATGTCATTTACCACCTGCGACAGGCATTTTTGGGAAAGAGGTGCAGAATCAATTGCAAAGGCAGAAATGCTTTTCTCTAGTGCACTAGTAGTCAAACTATGAATACGAACAAACTGGTCAATCAGGTTAAACTCAGCCCCACTGTCGATAAATACCTCAATTTCCACAGTTTTGGACTCTAGCGCCACCTCGGCAGACAGGAGAAATCGGGTAATACCAGTAAATGACACGTTTTCTTGCTCCCACCAATAGTAATTTGGGGAGTAAGTGTTTTTTGTTTGTTTACACCTTGAAGCTGAATGTACGGACAAATATTCACGAAATGTCCCTTCTTTCCACAACAAAAACAGACTCCCTTCATATGACCAGAGCTCTTACCAGCAGTCCCAGGAGAAGCTCCCCCTAACTGCATAGGCTCCACCTTATTTGACAGTACGTCCTGAGGGTGAGGACCCTTAGATCTCCCCCTCAAGCATCTATCCAGACGTACAGCAAGCGACATAGCTGTTTCCAATTACTCAGGTTTTTCATCAAAGGCCATCGCATCCTGCAGCCTCTCAGATAGACCCTGACAGAACTGGCTATGGAGAGGAGGATACTTCCACTCGGTATCCGTAGCCCATCTCCTAAATTCAGAGCAATATATTAACTGCTGCACCCAGCTTTTCCACAGTCTGACATTGTCCACACCCCTCATCTTTCCTTCTCATCCCTGGTATGTTTACATTGAAGCTAACTGCTGCATTCAGCTTTTCCACAGTCTAATATTGTCGGTATGTCTACATTGAAGCTAACTGCTGCAGCCAGCTTTTCCACAGTCTGATATTGTCCACATCCCTGGTATGTCTACATTGAAGCTAACTGCTGCACCTAGCTTTTCCACAGTCTGATATTGACCACACCCATCATCTTTCCTTCTTATCCCTGGTATGTCTACATTAAAGCTAACTGCTGCACCCAGCTTTTCCACAGTCTAATATTGTCCACACCCCGTATGTCTACATTGAAGCTAACTGCTGCACCCAGCTTTTCCACAGTCTGATATTGTCCACACTCCTCATCTTTCCTTCTCATCCCTGGTATGTCTACATTGAACTTTAATGTCTCTTTCCCTGCTGGATTTATTGAGTATTTGTTTACATTGACTATTTCACCCCTGTATCTGGTTCTCCCTTGATTAGGCCATATGTAGCCCCCTCCCCTCTTGGTCACACCTGATTGAACACTGAGTGGTATAAATCTAAGGCCTTGGTCTTTTCAATGCAACATCTTTTAAGTGCAAATCTTTAA
The DNA here is from genome assembly GCF_014858855.1 of Bufo gargarizans. Classification (NCBI taxonomy): domain Eukaryota; kingdom Metazoa; phylum Chordata; class Amphibia; order Anura; family Bufonidae; genus Bufo; species Bufo gargarizans. Next base: position 308,501,719 of record NC_058084.1, read on the forward strand.
GTGCACCTACCGAATTATACCAGAAGGGGACCACAGGTTATTACAGACAGTGACTGCAAACAATATTTCACTATTTCCATCTTACTCTTCCCACTTTTTCACAACCTCCTGAAATAACCCCACATAAATTCACCCAGCAAGCAACTGCTCATCTCTTCCTCCATCTTACCTTCTCATCTGACCGCTTGCACAAACCTGTTTGTCAACGTAAAACACTTCCTTCCCAAACACACACAAATACCTCATGCCCTCTCTTATTCTCACCTACTAACACTTTCTCTGCTTCTCCTTATTGCTGGTGATATCTCTCCAAATCCAGGTCCCCCTCAGCAAATCCCCACTATCACCTCCATGTCTCAGTACAAATATCCTTCTACAAATTTCTGCAACCCCTTAAACCTAATAACCATTCCTCTGACCCCTGCTCCTTTGGTTCCTCTTGCAGGAGCATTATGGAATGCACGCTCTGTCTGTAACAAACTGTCCTACATTCATGACGTCTTCATCTCTTGAAAACTTTCCTTTCTGGGTCTCACAGAAACATGGCTGACACCTCCTCCCCTGCTACACTCTCTTATAGTGGATTTCTTAACATGGATAAAACAGAATTCATCATATTTACCCCATCTTGCTTAATTCCCCCAACAGACCTATCTATCACGACCAATTGCTGCACACTCTCCCCGGTCAACCAAGTCCGCTGACTTGGAGTGACCTTGGATTCTGCTTTCTCCTTCCGACCGCACATCCAAGCCCTTTCCACCACCTGCCGCCTCCAACTCAAAAACATCTCAAGCATCCCCTCTTTCCTTAACCACCTCAGCTCCCCTAGCTTAAACACCCTTAATGACCAGACCACTTTTTACAATTCTGCACTACACTACTTTCACGGTTTATTGCTCGGTCATGCAACTTACCACCCAAATTAATTTTACCTCCTTTTCTTCTCACTAATAGAGCTTTCATTTGGTGGTATTTCATTGTTGCTGACATTTTTACTTTTTTGTTATTAATCGAAATTTACCGAAATTTTTGCAAAAAAATGACATTTTTCACTTTCAGTTGTAATTTTTTTTTTTAAAAACGACATCTATATATAAATTGTTCTCAAAATTTATTGTTCTACATGTCTTTGATAAAAAAAAAATGTTTGGGTAAAAAAATGGTTTGGGTAAAAGTTATGGCGTTTACAAACTATGGTACAAAAATGTGAATTTCCGCTTTTTGAAGCAGCTCTCTTTCTGAGCACCTATCATGTTTCCTGAGGTTCTACAATGCCAAAACACCACAAATGACCCCATTTCGGAAAGTAGACACCCTAAGGTATTTGCTGATGGGCATAATGAGTTCATAGAACTTTTTATTTTTTGTCACAAGTTAGTGGAAAATTATGATTTTTTTTTTCCTTACAAAGTCTCATATTCCGCTAACTTGTGACAAAAAATAAAAAATTCTAGGAACTCGCCATGCCCCTCACGGAATACCTTGGGGTGTCTTCTTTCCAAAATGGGGTCACTTGTGGGGTAGTTATACTGCCCTGAAATTTTAGGGGCCCTAATGCGTGAGAAGTAGTTTGAAATCAAAATGTGTAAAAAATGCCCTGTGAAATCCTAAAGGTGCTCTTTGGAATGCGGACCCCTTTGCCCACCTAGGCTGCAAAAAAGTGTCACACATGTGGTATCGCCGTACTCAGGAGAAGTTGGGCAATGTGTTTTGGGGTGTCTTTTTACATATACCCATGCTGGGTGAGAGAAATATCTCGGCAAAAGAAAATTTTTCCAATTTTTTTATACGAAGTTGGCATTTGACCAAGATATTTATCTCACCCAGCATGGGTAAATGTAAAATGACACCGCAAAACACATTGCCCAACTTCTCCTGAGTACGGCGATACCACATGTCTGACACTTTTTGGCAGCCCAGATGCGCAAAGGGGCCCAAATTCCTTTTAGGAGGGCATTTTTAGACATTTGGATCCCAGACTTCTTCTCACGCTTTAGGGCCCCTAAAATGCCACGGCAGTATAAATACGCCACATGTGACCCCATTTTGGAAAGAAGACACCCCAAGATATTCAATGAGGGGCATGTCGAGTTCATAAAAAAAAAAAATTTGGGGCACAAGTTTGCGGAAATTTTTTTATTTATTTTTTTCTCACAAAGTCTCCCTTTCCGCTAACTTGGGAGAAAAATTTCAATCTTTTATGGACTCAATTTTCCCCTCAGCGAATACCTTGGGGTGTCTTCTTTCTAAAATGGGGTCATTTGTGGGGTGTTTGTACTGCCCTGGCATTTGAGGGTCTCCGCAATCATTACATGTATGGCCAGCATTAGGAGTTTCTGCTATTCTCCTTATATTGAGCATACGGGTAATGAGATTTTTTTTTTTCCGTTCAGCCTCTGGGCTGAATGAAAAAATGAACGGCACAGATTTCTTCATTCGCATCGATCAATGTGGATGAAAAAATCTCTGCCAAAAAAAAAAAAAGGAGGGGAAAGGCGTCTGCCAGGACATAGGAGCTCCGCCCAACATCCAAACCCACTTAGCTTGTATGCCCTGGCAAACCCGAATTCTCCATTTACATCAATCGATGTGGATGAATAAATCATTGCCTTTTTTTTTATATATACAAAGTGTTTGCCAAAGCATATGAACACCGCCGCCCCTCAGCTCATATGCCTTGGCAAATGTATCTTTTACTGCAGAGGAGAAATCTTGTCTTGCAGCGCCGCATACACCGACTTTTGTGTAATCTGACAGCAGCGCAATGCTTATGTCAGAATGCACATCAGTGCTGCAGCTAGTCGATCAGTTGGTCCACCTGGAAGGTAAAAAAAACAAAACATAAAAGAAAAAACCAGGCCGCAATGCAATAAATTTATTAACTTTATAATAACATTTGAACGGAACATATAAACTTTATTTAACTTTTTGAACAGAACGTTAACTTTTTTGCTTACCGGTGATTTATTTTTATTTTTTTACCTTTATAGGACAAACCTCTCCTTCCCCATGGGACAATGTGCAAAGCGCAAATTGCCCAGAGATGTGGCGAAGTACATTATGCACTTTGTCCCAGGTGAAAGGAGAGGTTTGCAGTAGCTCTGTGTGAATGGGCCCTAATAGCTCTGTGTGCCTGTCCTGTGAGATGCAATCCCTATGCTAAGTGTACTTGTGTGTGGTACTTCCGGAAACACTCCCCTAAGCACAGGGCAGGGTGGTCAGGGCAGTCAGGACAGAAATAGCGGGTGTTACGCCTTATTCCACTCCTGCTACAGACACATTTTTTTCGGGGTGGCGGTTGGTTTGAGGTACCGGCAATGACACTGGGGAAATGTCGCTCGTGTAGACGGCTCACTACACTGGTGGTTGGGGCTCGATGATCTCTTCCTGAAATTTGAGGAAGGATCTTGTTCTCCCAGCCTTACTGTAGAGAACAAAACTATTATATACAGCCAATTGAATCAAATATACAGACATCTTCTTATACCAGCGTCTGGTTTTGCGGGAAAGTAAATAGGGAGCCAACATCTGGTCATTGAAGTCCATCCCTCCCATGAGCGAATTATAGTCGTGGACACAGAGGGGCTTTTCAATGACACTGGTTGCTTGTTCAATTTGGATTGTCGTGTCTGCGTGAATGGAGGAGAGCATGTAAGCGTCACGCTTGTCTCTCCATTTCACCGCAAGCAGTTCTTGGTTACACAAGGCAGCTCTCTCCCTCCTTGCAAGACGGGTGGTAACGAGCCGTTGGGGGAAGCCCCAGCGACTAGGTCGCGCGGTGCCACAGCAGCCAATCTGTTCTAGGAACAAATGCCTGAAGAGGGGCACACTTTTGTAGAAATTGTCCACATAAAGATGGTACCCCTTGCCAGATAAGGGTGACACCAAGTCCCAGACTGTCTTCCCACTGCTCCCCAGGTAGTCAGGGCAACCGACTGGCTCCAGGGTCTGATCTTTACCCTCATAGATCCGAAATTTGTGGGTATAGCCTGTGGCCCTTTCACAGAGCTTATACAATTTGACCCCATACCAGGCGTGCTTTGCTTGGGATGTATTGTTTGAAGCCAAGGTGCCCGGTAAAATGTATAAGGGACTCGTCTACGCAGATGTTTTGCTCAGGGGTATACAAATCTGCAAATTTGGTGTTAAAGTGGTCTATGATGGGCCAAATTTTGTGGAGCCGGTCAAAAGCTGGGTGGCCTCTGGGACGGGAGGTGCTCTTGTCGCTAAAGTGCAGGAAACGCAGGATGGTCTCAAATCGTGTCCTGGACATGGCAGCAGAGAACATGGGCATGTGATGAATTGGGTTAGTGGACCAATATGACCGCAATTCATGCTTTTCTGTTAGGCCCATGTTGAGGAGAAGGCCCAGAAAAGTTTTAATTTTGGAAACTTGGACGGGTTTCCACCGGAAAGACTGGGCATAAAGGCTTCCCGGGTTGGCGGCTATAAATTGAGTGGCATCTCGATTTGTTTCTGCCACAACTAAGTCCAACAGCTCCGCAGTCAAGAACAGCTAAAAAAAAAACAGTGCCGAACCGATCTGAGCTGTCTCAACCCGAACTCCAGACTGGGTGGTGAAAGGGGGAACTACTGGTGCGGCTGAAGTTGGGGGCTGCCAATCAGGGTTTGCCAACACCTCAGGGACTCTAGGGGCTCTACGGGCCTGTCTGTGTGGTGGCTGCGACGGGGTAACTACTGCACGTGCCACCGTACCAGCTTCAACTGCCCTTCTGGTGCTCACCACTTCACCATGTTCTACGGCAGTGCTGGTACTAGGTCCGGGATGGGCTGCGCTGCTGGTGTATGCCTCACCACGTAATCCGACAGCGCCAGCCCCACTCTGCTGCTCTTGAAGCGGATCCTGCACAACCTGTGGTCTAGCAAAATGGGGCCAGGTACGCCTGGTGGTATCAGGGACCTCAATCTCCTCGTCAGAACTTTGGGTCAGACTGCCACTGCTTTCTACAGGTTCATATTTTGACCCGCTGGATTCGTCAGATGATGGTTCCCATTCCTCATCCGACTGGGTCAGAAGCCTGTAGGCCTTTTGGACTACTAAATTTAGGGGGTATTCCCTGAGACTACCCAAGAAAAAAAGCAAGCCTGTCTTACAAATGGGAGGCTAGCGAAGTACCGGAGGCTGCTGCGATTGATAAAAAATATCAAAACTGATTTTGTCACTGCGGCGGGGCGGGCGTGGGTGAACGCACATGTGGGCGACCGATCGGGCAAACACTGCGTTTTGGGTGGAGGGCGAGCTAAGGTGACACTAATACTATTATAGATCTGACTAAGATGAGTTCTGATCACTTACAGATACTATAACAGTACAAATGCTGATCGCTAACTACCTATCCAAGGGGCCTAAACTATCCTAAAACTATCAGTCAATACCAGTGGGAAAAAAAAAGTGACAGTTTACACTGATCACGTTTTTCCCTTTCACTAGGTGATTGACAGGGGCAATCAAGGGGTTAATTGGGGTGATGGGGGGTGATCTGGGGCTAAGTGTAGTGTTTGGTGTGTACTCACTATGATGTCTGCTCCTCTGCTGGAACCAACCGACGAAAAGGACCAGCAGAGGAGCAGAGAAGCCATTTAACACATTATATTTATAAATATAATGTGTTAGATGGCTTCTGATTCGATTTTTTGAAAATCATCAGCCTGCCAGCGACGATCATTGGCTGGCAGGCTGATGGCGAAATTGTGCTTTAACATGCGCATCGCGGGCCGGCTCTGACCAAAATCTCACGTCTCGCAAGATGACGCGCCGGCACGTCCAGGGAGAATTACAGGGCCGCCGCAAAGACGCATCCCTGCCTGCGGCGGTCCTGAGGAGGTTAAAGAAAAACTGTTGTATATATATTTTTGGGAGTATTGGATTGTGGTGATTAATATCACCTTGGTGGCCCTATTTCAACTTTTCACTGTGTATTCAATTACCCCTTAATTCCACATTTTTGTTCCCTGTACTGCCTACTTTTACCTGTGCTTAAAATTGGGTTGCTAGGCATGGTCCGGCTATCTGTAGACGGAGCACGCAGCATGCAGAGTCACATTACTGACAGCCAGGGACTATAAGTAAATGATTAAAGCCAGGTCCTCCCTAGCAGCTGATAACAGTGTCTGGGCTGTGTGCACTTCTCTTTGTCCCTGTGCGTGGCAGACGCTCCCTCACTCAGCAGAGCTGGAGAATGCAGAGTTGAAGCAGCGCAGACCAGGGAAGGGAGATCTGCTATCTGCTCAGTGTATAAATGAAAGCAACATGTGGTAAGAGGACCCCTTTGTGCTTTTGTGCTGCAGGAGATTAACCCTTTAGGGGGAGGGCTCTGGTTACTGACACTTTTGGGGGCCTATTGTTGCTGGCTAGTGAGGGCAGGCGGGATTAGCTTCACTGTGAGGGCAGTGGCGGCCATCTTAACTGAATATTGAGATAGCATTTTTATGCAGACTGGTTGCTAAAGGCTGAATCTTATTAAATATTGGGTAAGTCAGTCTAATAGTAACTGATTCTGGAATATCATGTTATTAGTAACTACATATATGAAAATTGAAATAAGGGTCTAAATGTGACAGTTATCCTTTAACTTTGAATCTGCGAAAATGCTTGTACATGCCCTCATCATCTCCCGCCAAGACTACTGCAACATTCTCCTCTTTGACCTTCCATCTAGCACTCTCGCAACCCTCCAATCTATCCTCAACTCTGCTGCTCGACTAATACAGCTATCACCCTGTTACTCCTCTGCCAATCCCTTTACTGGCTACCATTGGAAGAAGCCGCCTGTGGTCTCTGAATCCGTAAGACTGTCACGCAGAGGTCAGCTACCTCCAAAGACCAGTACAAACATAGGATCCATAGCTGCACTGACCTAAACGAAATGGCGGTTTATTTGGCGGTAGTTAATGTCACGATCAGTGTGGGGAGAAACTCCACACTGAACACAGGAGGGAAAGGGAACAGTAACTGGGCCTGGAAACTAGGGAAGAAACAGGTCACCTCCTAGAAAACCCTAATCTGGGCCCTAACTATCTATCAATATGAATAGACCTTGATGGTAGGAATATTCATATGCAGGATGCCTAGGCTTTTATATCCCTATAAGGCCCTGGAAAAGGTTAGGACCAGAGACAACCCATTCCTCCCCAAATGGTCGAATGGAAGTCTCTGTCTCAAACTCACACCAGCTCAGCCAAACCCAAATAAAGCCATCTACTGCATAGTCAGAAGGGTGGGGTCAGACTATAAAGGTTAGAAGTGATGACCACTGAGCAACAGCTGAGAAAAGGGAAGTGGTCATTAACCCCATCAACACTGAATCAAGAGAAATCAAAGAGTCTGTTAGATTCCTCCACGCTCAGCCAATCTCCTTGATTTCCTGACATTAGTCACCTGAGGGACCGTGACACAGTGACAGACTGTCTATTAGCACAGCCTTATTTGAATACCATCATAGCATGCCTGGGGGCCTTTGTTAGGCTCCAAACCTGTCACGGCAACACATCGGGACTCCATAATTGGTTTTACAGGAGGCTGAGAGTGATAAACGATGTCCCTCTGTCTTACTGCATAGATGCTGTGGTCATTACTGGCCATTACATTGGGAGCCAGGATTCAATATGTTAAGAAGCAGATGTGGATCTGATGTGCCATGGACAGATTTGGATTAGGGATACTCTTAAAGCTGTTATTTAAGTGTCCCCCTGTATTTTTCCTTTAATCCCTGTAGAGGGATCTGGAATTTGCTGCATGGAAACCACCAGGCCGCTGTTTCTGGGAATAGTGTCTGTTCAAGTGTCTGATAACCCATGGGGTCAGCAGACACCAGTTCGGAGCACTGAGGGATCCGTCATTAGGGAAAAACTGTCATTAGGGATAGGCTGAGGTCAGGGCAGGCGGAGTTTGTGCAAACTGATAAATAGTCTGAGGTGAGGTCTGGCAGCGCAGAGTAAGAATGGAGATCAAGCAGAGGTCAGTCAGTGAAGGGTCATATCTAGAAAACAGGCAGAAGTCGGTACATGGGCAGACAAACATAGACCAGTACACTTTTTCAGGATACTAGTGGACTAGAACCTATTGCTTAGGAACCTTCAAATAGGGGAAGGTGCCTTAAATACTCCAAAGTAGCCAACAATTGGCTGGTGAAGAAATGGTTGTGTGGGGCCTTTGACAGTTTATGATTGCACGCACCCTAATGGCAGTGAGAGGCCTAGCCTGCAAGAAGGAGGCTGCAGCCTGTGTTGTGGGACAGAGCTACTCAATCTGCTGATCGCAGAAGAGGAGAGAGAGACCAGCGGAGCGAGAAGACGCCAGAGCTGGTAGGCACAGCAGCAGCAGACACAGGCTGCTGTAACAGTATGCCACCCACCCCCCCTTCCACACTCTCTTCTTTGATCCAGATTGCTGCAAGAAATTCTTCAGAAGGACCAGTGCCTTAATGTTTTCAGCAGGCTCACAGGATCTCTCTTCTTGGCTAAAACCTTTCCAGTTCACCAGAAAGGAAATTTTACAGCTTACTTTATACTCATCTTCAGAGTCAACTGAAATAGCAGGAACTGAATATCTGGAATGACAATTGAACACATCTGGCTTGAGGTGGGAGACATGAAAAGAATTAGGGATGATTTAGGAGGCAGGAAGACACAACATATAAGTGACCGGATATAGGTGTCTAAGAACTTCAAAAGGCCCAATGAAACAGGATGCCAACTTATACTTTGGTACCTTGAGTTTTTGGAGGAGATCCAAACCTTGTTTCTAGGGGAAAACTGAGGTGAGTCCTGCACTTACAGTCAGCAAATTTCTTTATGCGAGCAGAAGCCTCAAGCAGGGATGTTTTAGTCTTTTGCCAGATCTGGACATAGTCATTGACACAAGACTTGTCTTCTGGAACTCTAGAGAATACAGGAAATGGGAAATGAACCAACAACTGACGAACATACACTATTAAAAAAGGGGTCTTGGCTCACAACTCTCTGGGATGGTTGTTATAGGAAACGTCTGCTGAAGGAAGCAAAGCAACCCAGTCATTTTGACGCAAAGTGTTGCAGACAGTTGACCAGGACATGATTAGTACGCTCAAATTGCCCATTGAATTACAGATAGTAAGCTAGGGAAAAGTCCTGCTTAATATCTAGCAGTTTACAAATAGCTCTCGAGAACTTATATTGCCCAGTCAAACACAATGTGTAGGGATAAAACAAGCAGGCAGAAAATGTTTTTCAGGAATAGGCTGGCACGAAGTTAGCTATTTGTGATAACCGGTCAGCCACCCCCAAACTACCATGCACCCTGAGTAAATAGGTAGATCGGTGCTCAAATCCATTGTTACTTGCTGCCAATGAATCTTCAGGCACTGGGAAGGATAGTAAAAGTCCTGCAGATCTTTTCTTAGGTGTCTTGCTCTGGGCACAAGTGGAAAAGGAGGCTATATAATAACAGATATCCTAAGCAATTTTAGGCCACCAATAATGTTGGGCAATCAGGCTGGTAGTTTTGCAAAAACTAGGGCGACCATCAATTTTAGAATAATGACTCCAAGCCAGGACCCACTTCCTCTTTGCCACAGGGATGCCATAAATTGCAATAATAAGTGAGAGATATTAGAAAAAAGTTACATAAAAGTAAAAAAGAAAATCAGGAAAGTACTCCCTGGGACTGTTTCAGCTCAGAAAAGCACTAAAACAATAGATGAAAACATAATATAAGGACTAAGCCCTCACTCTGATATGATAAAATCTGAGACTCTCAGCCAATATATTTGATCAAAACACATCTGTTCCTGCCTACCCGTGCTAAGATGGTCAGGCAGGTCCTACTCTAAACCTACCTATGCCATTGGGCATCTACATTCATGAGAGCAGGCCCTGCACATATAGTGTGCTGCTCCTAGTTACCTCTGTGTGCATCAAGCAACCGATGAGAGGTGGAGCAGGCAGAGCTATATGTACCACCTAATCAAGGTCGCCTGTAGGACAAATTATTTCAGTGGGCTTCAAGTCACCATTAGTATCCAAAAAGTTAAAGTGTAACGGTCATGATTATTATTATTTTTTACTTAATGTGTAGGGTGTTGGAATTAGCTCTGATCGAGGCAGGATTGGCCAGCTGGCGGACAGTCAGAGACAATGACAAATGGTAAGTCCAAACAAAATTCCACTTTATTGTGGTTTCAACTGCAAAATAATGGTCCTCTACATTTCAGGCAAAAACACAAAACAAATCCTGCTCATCTGAGCACTACCTAGACAGTGTTTCACTAACTGTTCTAAATACAGTACTGTCAGCACTGAAGTTTACCACAGCAAGCTACTCACATGCACCAACATATCAGTTCCAATATGATCCAGCTCTCAGGCCCAGACTCTCTGCACAGGTTCTCTTTATGCAAGTGCTGCAGGTGCAGCTAATCAGAGACAGCGGGCTAGCACACTTACCAGAAGTGGACTGTGGATTGGGGAACCCGTCAAACTCTTCCCCAATTCAAACTCCAGGCCCTTACCGGCTTTTCTACAAAGCCACCTCAGGAAAGGATTCTGGGGGAAAAATACCTGCCATCAATCACTTTGCCTGTCACTGTCTCATAAGGGGTAGAGATAGGGAACTTTTTTCTAATATACTTTATTTAGAGAAATTGTAAATTTATACTAGAAAACTTGGCCAGAAATGTCCCTTAGCAGCACTCTTTTAAATGAGCATTGCTAAGGCAGTCTTCCTAATACAGTACATATCTATATCTAAAATATATACATACAAGTGTAACTAGATGGTGTCGTTTCTGAAGAAACCACAGTATGTTGGCTTGAAAATGCTAGAGATATAAGCAAAGTCTGTTTAACCTGGTTTATAAAAAATTTAACCCAAGTCACCCAATGACTGTCTGTGCCAAATTTGAGGACTCTGCCATTAACAGTCTAAGAGTGGCGGCAATTAAAATTTTCCCATAAAAAACAAATGGTTGAAATGTGATTGGCCTCTGGATTTTAAACTTTGAGAATGGGAATATTTGAAAGTTTTACATTGAAGTCAATGGGTTAAATCTGATTGGCTATTTTAGGCTCCACCCACTTTTCTTAAATTTTGACCGCAGTCATCCAGTGAGTAATTGTGCTAAGTTTGGGACACTTGGCATTTAAACTGTGATAATAGCAGTAGTTTATCTTTTTTTCATTAAGGTCAATGTCTTAAATCTGATTGGCTGTTGTTATCCCACCCCTTTTTTTCTAATTGTGAACCACAGTCACCAGTGACTAACACTTTAAGGTTTGGGAATTATGGCATTTAATGTGTAAAAATGGGCGCAGTTTTATTTTTTCCTATTGAAAATCAATTAGTGAAATTTGATTGGTTGTTCGTGGCTCCGCCCACTTTTTCTAACCTTGAAGTGGAAACACCTAATGACTACATTTGTGATATTTGAGGTCCATGACATCAATAATGTGAGAATGGCAGCATTTTTTATTTTTCCCATTTAACCACCTCCCAACCGCCTAACGCACGGATGCGTCCGGGAGGTGGTTGATTTACTCCTCCTGGACGCATCCGTGCATCATCTCGCGACACGCGAGATTTTGGTCACAGCCGGCCCGCGCATGCGCATCGCGGGCCGGCAAAAGTTCAAGGAGCATTTCGTCAGCAACCTGCCAGCCAATGATCGCGGCTGGCAGGTTGCTGATTTTTAAAAAAACCAATCAGAAGCCACATAGCAGATCATATTTTGCCCAAGACATGTAGAACAATAAATTTAGCGAAAAATTTATATATGGATGTCGTTTTTTTTGCAAAATTTTACAGCTGAAAGTGAAAAATGTCATTTTTTTGCAAAAAAATCGTTACATTTCGATTAATAACAAAAAAAGTTAAAATGTCAGCAGCAATGAAATACCACCAAATGAAAGCTCTATTAGTGAGAAGAAAAGGAGGTAAAATTCATTTGGGTGGTAAGTTGCATGACCGAGCGATAAACGGTGAAAGTAGTGTAGTGCAGAAGTGTAAAAAGTGGCCTGGTCATTAAGGGGGTTTTAGCTAGCGGGGTTGAAGTGGTTAAATCAATCAAAGAAATCTGATTGGTGAAAATCTGAATTTTAATCCCAGTCCTCCAGTGACCAACTGTGCCAAGTTTGAGGACCCTGCCATTAACAGTCTAAGAGCAGCGGCAGTTTTACATTTTCCCATTTAAACAAATGGCTGAATTTGATTGGCCATTGTAGACCCCGCCCACTTTTTATACATTTTAACCCCAGTCACCCAGTTTGTGTACTCTGGCTAAAATACTGTGAGAAGGACAGCTTTTAAAATTTTCTCATTGAAGTCAATATGGAAAATCTGATTGGTTGTTTGTGGCTCCGCCCTCTTTTTAGAGTCCCTGAAATGTGACAGAAACTTTCAGGTCCTATAGGATATACTCACACTGTTAATTCACAGTGCTGTTTTAGCAAGTAAACTGTGGCGCAGTATCTATGCGTATCGCCCTAAACTAGGACTCTTCTAAATTGTATACTCCATTCAGTGCAGTCAGAACTAGAGTGCACACGCTGTCTAAAAACTGTTCACAAGCTGCCCCCCGACATGTTTCGCCAACTCATTGGCATCTTCAGGGGTTGCGGGCAGTCTGCTAGTGAAAAAAGGGGGCGAGAACCAGGCCTTAAAACTACCCCTCTGTGTCCCCGGTGGCTAGTTAGCAACTACTTTGCTGCAATGTTATTCTACTAGCCTATCAATGGCTGGTCCGAATGAATGCTAAGGACTTGTAACAGCGCTGAGATGGAATTGTCTATTGCGCTTGTGCTCGAACTTAGAATTTGAGAAGGTTAGGCTCTTGCATTGCGCAAGTCTTGGGACTTGTCTTCCATTCTGCTTGAGATCTCTTTCGGCGCATGCGTCAGAACTTTTACTTCTTCGCTGGTAAATTATTGTCACTGCGCATCCTCCAGGACTTAACCTATGATCAGAATGCATTAGGATAAAACTGATCAGTTATTTTCTGGATTTGAGCCCCTAGGACGGAACTTAGCACCGGAAAAGAAAAACGCTAGTGTGAACGTACCCTTAGACAATGCGATTGATTGCCCATGCCTTGTACGCATGTCTGTATACTTATCCTGTGTCATGGTCTTACCTTCTTGCTGTTCTCCTTCGTTTGACATGTGCTGGCGGCCATCTTGGTTTCTGGGTTTCTTGTAGCCTCCCACCCTGCGGCTTCTCCTTCCCACTGGGAGGAGCTGGATGCCTAGCTCATATATATAGGAGGTCTGTGGCTTCAGTTCCTTGCTTGGTCCTCCTGTGTTCACATGCTTCTAAGACTGCTGCTGCCTCTGGTTCCTGATCCTGGCTTCGTCTGACTACCCTGCTGGTTCCTGATCCAGGCTTCATCTGACTACCCTGCTGGTTCCTGATCCAGGCTTCGTCTGACTACCCTGCTGGTTCCTGATCCAGGCTTCGTCTGACTACCCTTCTGGTTCCTGACCTCTGGCCTCGCAAGACCCTGCTTCGGTTTAGCCATCCGCTTGGACTTTTGCCTTACAGCTTGATTTGCAATAAAGCCTTCTTATTTCCACTTATCTCTTGTTGTACGTCTGGTTCATGGTTCCATGACATCCTGCTGCTTGATTCAGCGCTTTTTATCATTTGCTTGACAAAGGGGTGACATCCCCAAAGGGGTCCAGAGGTAAGTTTCTTTCTGTATTCTACATTCTTTTTAACTTTTTGGTTCTGTTTTCCCGTCCCTACTGTTATCTTATAAAGCTTATTTGATAGATTAGGTTGTATACTTTGTTAGTATGTTCTCTTATATAGATTATGATCAGTCTAATTGGGCTTCAAATGTCAAATGATGCATACGTGAAGCCTTCATTTAGTCCATATGGGGCTAGACTTTTTAGACGGTAAATCCATCTTGCTTCATTTTGTTGTAATTTTCTATCCAAATTGCCCTTTCTGGGGCCTAATATCATTTTCTAAATTCCCCCAAATTCTAGGCACTGTCTATATCCATTGTGTATAGTTTGTACATGTCTAGAAAGAGTGGTGTCAGAATCCGTATTGACACAACTGAGATGTTTGGATATACGTCTTCTGAGTTCTTGTATGGTTTTGCCTATGTATAGTTTAGAGCAACTGCATTGTATGGCATAGATGACGCCTGGTGATTTACAGTTTATATTTTCCTTTATTTGATATTTTTTATTATCCACCGGATTCTCAAAGTCCTTCCTTGGTATCATCTTCTGACAAAACATGCAGTCGCCACACGGGTAGGATCCTTTTGTGGTTAGCCATATATTAGTGGGGTATTTTGGTTGCCATATAAAATGACTATGTACTAATTTCTCTTTACTATTCTGACCACTTCTGCAAGTGATTGCCGGGTTGTGGGGAATTATTTCTTTTAATTCCTCATCTGACAGTAATATATGCTCATCTGTCATTCCTCATCTGTCGTCTAAGGATACTCCAGATTTTCTCGTATTGAATATCAAACGTACCTATACATCATACTACATTATTTTCATTTGTGATCTTGTGCTTCTCATTTTGTAGTATATTGGCCCTGTTCATATGTTTTGCTCTAGTATGTGCTTTGTGCCGCACCTTTTTTGGGTAGCCTCTCACCCTAAATCTACTATATAGCAATTTACATTCTCGCTCAAAACCTTCATTTGTGGAGCAATTCCGTTTTGCTCTCAAGTATTGTCCTATTGGGATGCCTTTCTTTAATGCAGATAGATGGTGGCTCTCCCAATGGAGAAGGCTGCCTGTGGATGTAGGTTTCTTATATACTTCAGTTTTTACACTACCATCACATTCCATGCTAATTGTCAAATCTAGAAAGTTCAACAGGCTTTTGTTTATTTCTGCTGTAAATTTTAGGCCTAATGTATTGTTGTTGAGTTTTCCAACAAAATCAAAGAAGTGTTTTTCAGTGCTCCCCCACAAAATTAATATATCATTGATAAATCAACCCCAATAAGAAATATGTTTTGTGAATTCATGGTATTCGTCTGTGAATACTGTCCTTACCTCCCACCTCCCTAAAAATAAATTAGCAAAACTTGGTGCACAAACCGTCCCCATTGCTGTCCCAGTGATCTGTAAATAAAATTTGCCATCAAAAATAAAATAATTATGTGTTAATAGAAACTCAAGAAGTGATAAAACAAACTCATTGTGCTCAAAATAATGTGTGCCTTTTGTGCTTAAATAGTGTTTTACTGCCTGTAAACCCACTATACTAGTGTAAAGCAGTGGCGTCGCCAGGGGGGGCCAGAGGGGGCCACGGCCCCCCCTACATCATGCTCGGCCCCCCCATGTGCCCCCCCAACTAAAATGCGCCCCCCCCCCCCAAAGTGACCCGCCGCCGCCGGGCACAGGGAGATGAGCGCTTCCATTGCGCTCATCTCCTTACTACTGCCTGTGCCAGCGGCGGTGCAGGGGAGGGAGAGGCGTGTCCCTTCCCCTTGCTCTGATAGGCTGCCGGCACTAGGCCGGCAGCCTATCAGAAGCCGGCGCAGGCGGCGTGATGACGTCATCGCGCTGCCTGAGCCATACAGCGTGGGACACAGACCAGAAGAGGCCTGCATCGCATCGCTGCCACTGAGGTAAGTATGTGTGTTCTTTTTTTTTTTTTTTTTTTTTCTTACAATAGTGATACTGAAGGGGTGGGGGACTTAATAATGCCACATGATGGGGGGGACTTAATAATGCCACATGATGGGGGGGACTTAATAATGCCACATGATGGGGGGACTTAATAATGCCACATGATGGGGGGGACTTAATAATGCCACATGATGGGGGGGACTTAATAATGCCACATGATGGGGGGGACTTAATAATGCCACATGATGGGGGGGACTTAATAATGCCACATGATGGGGGGGACTTAATAATGCCACATGATGGGGGGGACTTAATAATGCCACATGATGGGGGGGACTTAATAATGCCACATGATGGGGGGGACTTAATAATGCCACATGATGGGGGGGGACTTAATAATGCCACATGATCGGGGGGACTTAATAATGGCACATGACGGAGGGGGGACTTAATAATGGCACATGACGGAGGGGGGACTTAATAATGGCACATGACGGAGGGGGGACTTAATAATGGCACATGATGGGGGGACTTAATAATGGCACATGATGGGGGGGGACTTAATAATGGCACATGATGGGGGGGGACTTAATAATGGCACATGATTACTGGCACGTAATGGGGGGCTTATTACTGACACGTAATGGGGGGCGACTTAATAATGGCACATGATTACTGGCACGTAATGGGGGGCTTATTACTGACACGTAATGGGGGGCTTATTACTGGCACATGATGGGGGGGCTTATTACTGGCACATGATGGGGGGGCTTATTACTGGCACATGATGGGGGGCTTATTACTGGCACGTAATGGGGGGCTTATTACTGGCACGTAATGGGGGGCTTATTACTGGCACATTATTGGTGGGCACTATAGGGGCATCTACTGAGGCAACACAAAGAAGGGGTGTTTTATATGGGGGGCTTTGTACAGTAGCATTTTATACTGGGACACATTATGGTGGGTACTATGGGGAAGGGGGGAGAGGAGTACTATGGAGTCATCTACGGAAGCACTAAGAAGGGGTAATTTATACTTGCAAAATTATGGGGGACACTGAGGGCATCTACTGGGGCATTTTATACTGGTACATTATGGGGGGCACTAGGAGGAAGGGGGAGAGGAGCACTATGGGGGCATTTACTGGGGGCACTATATAGGGGTATTTTATACTGGCACATTATGGGGGACATTAGCTCAACTGGGGGCATTACAAGGGGGTATTTTTTGCATTGTCACATTATAAGGAGAATTATTTCTACTGGGGGGCATAATGGTGGGCTTTATTACTCCCCCATGGTATGACCCCCTAGTAGCAGCACCAGCCTCTCCCTGCTCTGCTATCCCTCTGCCCCTTCTCCAAATACTTATTATGAAATCTTTCTCATTAGGATAAAACACATCAGCTCCGCCGAGCCCCCGGACAAAGTGTGGAAGTGGCGTCCGAGATCCCCAAGGGCCAAGCCAAGTAACTGTAAGTGTTCATGTGAAATATGTTTATGTTATACACATATAGCCTACACTGTGCCACACAATATACAGTATACCTCTGCACCGTGCCACACAATATACAGTATACCTCTACACTGTGCCACACAGTATACCTCTACACTGTGCCACACAGTATACCTCTACACTGTGCCACACAGTATACCTCTACACTGTGCCACACAGTATACCTCTACACTGTGCCACACAGTATACCTCTACACTGTGCCACACAGTATACCTCTACACTGTGTCACACAGTATACCTCTACACTGTGCCACACAGTATACAGTATACCGCTACACTGTGGAGTCTGTTCTATAATCACCCTTGTTCTGTGGCGGCGGGCAGAAAATAATCTGGAAGTGCCTCTCCCGAGACCAGGCTCTGGATCCGCCACTGGTCTGGACCGCTCACAGGAGTGTACATTTCTTCTAAACTGTAATCCGTATGCTCTGACCTGCAGAAATGAGCGCTCGCTCGATAACAACTAACAGGCAGTACCTGTAGGCTGTAGCCTGGCCCTGTTACCGAAGCTAGCCGAGTGGTGTAAGGTTAAGGTACTAGTAGAGATGAGCGGCTGCTGATTCCTGATTTAAAGTTAAAGTTACTGCAGGATATGGATTACGGTTTAGAAATGTCAAATGTACACTCCTGTGAGAGGCGGGGAGGGGGATCTGTGGATGACACTGTTATGGAGGGGGAAATGGGGATGACACTGTTATGGAGGGGGAAATGGGGATGACACTGTTATGGAGGGGGAAATGGGGATGACACTGTCATGGGGTGGATCTGTGGATGACACATATAGCATAAGATGCTATACCCGGTATGTGGCATCCACAGATCCCCCCCATAGCAGTGTCATCCACAGATCCCCCTCTCTATAAAAGTGTCATCCACAGACAGCTGGACTTTTCTTCCCTGTTGCGGTTTTAGGTATCGCAGCATTTCGAAGCGTACTTGTGTAAATGTATCGTTGTTATAGCTGCCCCCCCTACTTTTGTCCTGGCCCCCAGTGTGCCCCCCCAAATTTTGAAAGCTAGAGACGCCACTGGTGTAAAGGGCCTCTACATCCAGACTCGCAATCATTGTGGTCTTATTAACCTGTATTTCCTGGAGTTTGGTTAGTGTATCTTTCGTATCTTTAAGGTAGGAGGGGAGGCTAGGGACAAATGGGGAAATTATCTGGTTGACATAATTGCTGATACCCTCACTTAGACTTAGAATTCCTGATACTATGGGTCTTCCTGGTATAGGATGGCGTTTCTTATGAACCTTTGGAATGGCATAGAACGTTGCTATCATGGGTTTAGGGTTATACATAGCTCCAAATTCTTCTTTTGTGATAAGATTTTAGTATTGGATAGAAAGCGATCATTGGAGCATAAGAAAAGAGGAGTGGCCAATAAACATAGCATTCATTCGGACCAGCCTCTGATAGGCTAGTACAGGGATGGGCAAACTGCGGCTCTCCAGCTGTTGTAAAACTACAACTCCCAGTATGCCCAGTCTACCTACAGCTATCAGCCTACAGCAGGGCATGATGGGATTTGTAGTTTTACAACATCTGGAGAGCCGCAGTTTGCCCATCACTGGGCTAGTAGAATAACATTGCAACAAAGTAGTTGCTAACTAGCCACCAGGGCAGTGACATCGCAGAGGGGAAGTTTTAAAGCCTGGTTCCCGCCCCCTTTTTTCACAAGCAGACTGCCCGCAACCCCTGAAGACGCCAATGAGTTGGCGAAACATGTCAGGGGGCAGCTTGTGAACAGTTTTTATACAGCGTGTGGAGTATACAATTTAGAAGAGTCTTAGTTTAGGATGATACGTATAGATACTGCGCCACAGTTTACTTGCTAAAACAGCACTGTGAATTAACAGTGTGAGTATATCCTATAGGTCAAATAGCAGTCAGATGGTAGGTACCGCTGATAGTTTTAAAATACATTTTAGTTAAGAATAGGATTTTATAAATACAAAATAAATGTTACGTTTTAAGATACCAATACTGGTAGCGCATGTAAATAAGAGACAATCATTGGTCCTATGGACCATTTGTAAATATTGAATACTCGGTGTCTCAACATGTGTCGAAGTGTCAGCTTTGGCAATTGATATCAATCAGTTAAGGGAAAACCCTATTTTTTTGACCCAGGTCATTTGGACTTCTAAGTCAGAGAAATAATTGTATCATTTATTGTCACGACTGAGGATGGGGAAAACCCTCAGCCGTGTGATGCCAGAAGATGTTAATGGTTGCTCGGCCAGGACGACAGAATTAGGGAGCAGCTCACCTCCTAATACATCCCTAATCCGTCCCTAACTCCTAGCTGCATGGGCCGACCTTGAAGGTAGGAGGGCCCATGCTCAGGAACCTCGGATCCCTACTCACCCTCCGACCGGTCCCTGAACTAGGAGTACGGTAAGACGACCTGTTCCTTCTGGACACAGAGGAACAGGAGTCTCACTGGCCAAGCTGCAAGGAATGGGGAACAGAAACAGGCCTATGGATATGGCAGGTGCTGCACTAGTTCCAGCCACCTGCCACAGCCTTGCTGACTGGATCCGTGTGCAGGCAAGCTGAAGTCCACAACAATACAAATAGAACTCAGCACACACACATCCACACACAGGAACCCAGATCCATAGCTGCACTGAATAATAAAGGAAAACATCAACTTAAACATCACACATAAACTTAAACTTATGACCACAAGGGTGGCCCCCACTGGCAGGTGATATAAGACAGGAGGCTACTCCAGCTAGCCATGGCTGAAGTACCCCTCAGACTGGAGATAACACAGAGGCTTTATAGGCCCAAGTAGTCACACCCACACAGACACACCCAGTGTTCACACACACAGAAGGGAATTAACCCTTCCAACACCAGGGCGTGTAGTGAGACCACATAAAGGGAAATACACACAACTACTCACTGCAGCTATTACCGATGACAATGACATGTGTGGCAAACGTGTCCTGGGAGCCGGCCAAAAGGCCGAGACACTGCCACCACATGTACATCAAACCAAACGTTGCCACGGGCAGCCACAGATGAAAGGAAAATGTCAGAGTGCACACCAAACATAAAACAGAGTGCACAGCAGACATTCAAAGTGCATACATACACGCACACAACTCCAAGGCAACCGCACACATACCTGTTGTCTGCGGCAACCGCACCTGAGGCAGACAGCAAAGTGCCCCCAGCTGCGGTTGACACAACAAACCAAACCGCGGGCAACTGTATGCGGCTCCCAAGGAGTCACGGTCATAAACATGGTCGTGACACTTATATCTAATGGTGAGTTAGAATGGCAAGTTTTCTATCCAATCAACCAACTACACAGTTCTTTCTGGCAGAAGCCAATAAAGTCTTTTCAACAGAAAGTCTCCCTATAAACGTCCTAGATATCAATCAGGCATTTAAAGAAATCAATAAAACTTACAAACAATACATCAGATCAGTATGGGAAGTGACAAGTCTTGAAACATACTTACAACAAAACATAGTATATAAAGGGCTGCGCGTATATTTTACACCAAATTCGTATCAACACCATTCTGACTTCTTGAAAGGTGGGAAAGCTTACTAACAGAAAACTCCCTTCGCATGCAAGTGTACCTCTTAGAACACGAAAAACGAGTTCTAAGTAAGATATCCACACAATTGGAGAAAGAAATCAGAGACATGCAGACATTTCATTCTCAAGCAGAATTTACTAATTTAGAGAACAGACTTCAAAAAAATATAGAATACTTACAGTGAGGTGAAGGAAAGAAAACATTGAAAATATAATAGGGATAAAAGAGATTTTGAAACAGGGAAAATATATGAGAAAAATACTCAAACCAACTATTTAAACAACTACAAAAAAAATCACTCAGAATATACTGACATCTCAGAGTCAGACGTTTCAGAATCGGAAGGTAAGCCCTCCAAGCAAACGTTAGGTACCAAGCGAAAAGCTAAAAATAGATATAATCCAATACAGAGAAGAAACTGATACAATCCGAACGAAAATCTAAAATGTCAAAACGTCCCATCTACCAGTCAGGAAGGAGGGATGCTACATGGAGAGGGTGGGCAGCCACTGTTACAGTTGCTGCCCTTCTGTCCACCATCATCCCTCGCTCCCAGTGGAGCACCAACTGTCACAACGACTCAAACCATGATGCCTCATTTTTAGTGCCTGGGACATCGTCAAGGGACAGGGACAAATGGGGACATCGATAGGAGACTTAGTTGCTGATCATCAAGGGGACTTTCAATGGGCCCGTGGAAAAATCTGAAAATGCACCGTTTGGCAGCCGCATCCGTGATCTGTGTTTCCTGGCCGTGAAAAAAAACCTGTCCTATTTTTTTCACGGCCAACGGTTCACAAACCCATTCAAGTCAATGGGTCCGTGAAAAATCACGGATGCACACAAGATTGTCATCCGTGTCCTGTTTTTTCCTATCATTTCAATGGCAAACTTGACTTTTTTTTTTCATTTTTCATGTCCGTGGATCCTCCAAAAAACAAGGAAGACCCACGGACGAAAAAACGGTCACGGATCACGGACCTACGGACCACGTTTTTGCGGACCTTAAAAAAAATGGTCGTGTGCATGAGGCCTAAGGACGTGAATCTGTTTGCCAGGAAACTTGCAATTTGATTATTGCAAGGGATCCATATAAATGAACCACAAAATAAAAATTTGTGATACAGATTCTGGAAGAACTACAGAGGGAACACTTTGGTGAATTTTTTCCACCGAGTGCACCCCATAGTACGCTGACACCACAATCTACATTCAAACCTCCATTTACAAAATATGCGAGAAGTCAATCCTTTGTGGATCTAGTAACTAGAGATCTACAAAAAATTAAAACTACAAAAGCAGCTTTAGGATCTAACCTGACCAAACAAGAAAAGAAAGCATTAGACCAACTTATGAAGTAAAAAGACCTGGAGATCAAGCCCTAAGATAAGGGCGGAAATATTGTCCTTCTTGATAAGGATTATTATCAAGAAATAGTAATGACACTGCTTAGGGACATAATACCATACCGGCTGCTAAAAGAGAATCCTACAGAAAAATTCAAAAAAGAACTAAAAAACATCCTAGAAGTGGCAAAAGAAAAAAATCGTATCACAAAAGAAGAATTAGGAGCTATGTATAACCCTAAACCCATGATAGCAACGTTCTATGCCATTTCAAGGGTTCATAAGAAACGCCATCCTATACCAGGAAGACCCATAGTATCAGGAAATCTAAGTCTAAGTGAGGGTATCAGCAATTATGTCGACCAGATAATTGTCCCTAGCCTCACCTCCTACCTTAAAGATACAAAATATACACTTACCAAACTCCAGGAAATACAGGTTAATAAGACCACAACGATTGCGAGTCTGACGGTTTGTGCACCAAGTTTTGCTAATTTATTTTTAGAGTGGTGGGAGTTAAGGACAGTATTTACAGACAAAATTCCAGATCAGACAGCTCACAACCTTTGTATTAATGTCTGCACGGAAAAGGAGCAATCCCCATACGATTCATAGAAGATAATCCCAGCAGATGTACTTGCTCTTAATGGTATACTTTATTCCAAAAACAACGGTTCACAGAATGCGTTTCGGCTTGTCCAGCCTTCCACAACTGCACAATGTGAACTGACACTTTCTCACATTTTATAGGCACAGATCACAATCACATGGTCATGACATCAGCAATAAATTAGTAACACAGGAACTAACATCACTATATAATGGCAGAAAAAACTCATATCCTGATTCATGTCCATCCAGACTAAGTTCGTGGCACTGCAGTCTGCAAATAAATAAATAAATATGAGCTGTGCGCTGCGATTGGCCAGCACTGCAGCAAGGGACACGCCTCCTACAAAAAAATCAGTCCAGTACAACAGACGGAGCTGAGACACCGGAGCCTATACCGGGCGAACGGAGCGGCGCCCAGGCATACTAGTAAGTGCAGGGGGACCCCTGGGCGCCGCTCTGCCCACAGGTATAGTTAGTTTTTAGTTTGTATACTAGTGAAAGGTCCTCTTTAAGAGCAAGTACGTCTGCTGGGATTATCTTCTATGAGTATTTACAGACGAACACTATGAATTCACAAAACATATTTCTTATTGGGGTTGATTTATCGATGATATATTAATTTTGTGGGAGAGCACTGAAAAACACTTCTTTGATTTTGTTGGAAAACTCAACAACAATACATTAGGCCTAAAATTCACAGCATAAATAAACAAAAGCACGTTGAACTTTCTAGATTTGACAATCAGCCTGGAATGTGATGGTAGTGTAAAAACTGAAGTATATAAGAAACCTACATCCACAAGCAGCCTTCTCCATTGGGAGAGCCACCATCTATCTGCATTAAAGAAAGGCATCCCAATAGGACAATACTTGAGAGCAAAACGGAATTGCTCCACAAATGAAGGTTTTGAGCGAGAATGTAAATTGCTATATAGTAGATTTAGGGCGAGAGGCTACCCAAAAAAGGTGCTGCACAAAGCACATAATAGAGCAAAACATATGAACAGGGCCAATTTACTACAAAATGAGAAGCACAAGATCACAAATGAAAATAATGTAGTATGATGTATAGGTATGTTTGATATTCAACACGAGAAAATCAGGAGTATCCTTAGACGACACTGGCATATATTACTGTCAGATGAGGAATTAAAAGAAATAATTCCCCACAACCCGGCGATCACTTACAGAAGAGGTCAGAATATTAAAGAGAAATTAGTACACAGTAATTTTATATGCAACCAAAAGACCCCACTAATACATGGCTAACCACAAAAGGATCCTACCCGTCTGGTGACTGCATGTTTTGTCAGAAGATGATACCAAGGAAAGACTTTGAGAATCCGGTGGATAATACAATCTATATAAGAGAACATACTAACAAAGTATACAACCTAACCTATCAAATAAGCTTTATAAGATAACAGTAGGAACGGGAAAACAGAACCAAAAAGTTGAATACATAAAAAATGTAAAATAGATAAAGAAACTTACCTCTGGACCCCTTTGGGGATGTCACCCCCTTGTGGAAAGTGTTAGCCCGCAAGTTGGCTGGTTCCGTCATCTGCGCCAATTGTGGATCAAGCCAGTGTAGGTCCCGATGTATGCACAGAAATAAAACCTTGGGATAACAAAAGATAAGTTATATGACATGTGTAGTGGAAGACAGCAGAGTCTCTATATAATCTAAGTTCGGATGCGAGCGCAGAACTCTATCCCCGCAATGACAGAAGCCCAGAGGCATGCGCAGTACAAGTAGAGGAGACGATTTGAGCCCAAGTCTCAGCGCATTAGCAAATGATAAAAAGCGCTGAATCAAGCAGCAGGATAAGTATACAGGCATGCGTACAAGGCATGGGCAATCAATCGCATCGTCTAAGTCCTAGCGCATGGGCACAAGACACCAAGTGCAATTTCGAGGGGAAGGTAAAGTATAAGTAGCTGAACATGCTCATAAGGTAAAGGCAAACTACCGATCGTAGGTTAAGTCCTGGAGGATGCGCAGAGACAATTATTTACTAGCGAAGAAGTAAAAGTTCTGACGCATGCGCCGAAAGATATTTTAAGCAGAATGGAAGACATGTCCCATGACTTGCACAATGCAAGAGCCTAAACTCCTCAAATTCTAAGTTCGAACACAAGCGCAATAGACAATTCCATCTCAGCGCTGATACAAGTTCTTTGACATGCGCAGTAGAGGCGGAAAAACAATTTTGTGTCTAAGTTGTAGCACATGATTATTGGATAGAAAGTGATCATTGGAGCATAAGAAAAGAGGAGTTTTAAAGCCTGGTTCCCGCCCCCTTTTTTCACTAGCAGACTGCCCACAATCCCTGAAGATGCCAATGAGTTGGCGAAACATGTCGGGGGCAGCTTGTGAACAGTTTTTAGACAGCGTGTGCACTCTAGTTCTGACTGCACTGAATGGAGTATACAATTTAGAAGAGTCCTAGTTTAGGGCGATACGCATAGATACTGCGCCACAGTTTACTTGCTAAAACAGCACTGTGAATTAACAGTGTGAGTATATCCTATAGGACAAATAGCAGTCATATGGTAGGCACCGCTGATAGTTTTAAAATACATCTTAGTTAAGAATAGGATTTTACAAATACAAAATAAATGTTACGTTTTAAGATACCAATACTGGTAGCGCATGTAAATACGAGACAACTATTGGTCCTATGGACCATTTGTAAATATTGAATACTTAGTGTCTCAACATGTGTGAAAGGGTCAGCTTTAGCAATTGATAGAAATTTTCAGGTCGACCCCATGACTAAGTGACCCAAGTTTGGTGAGTTTAACTTCAAAGCTGTACAGGTGGCAAAAGTTTGAAATTTTCCAATAAGTCTATGGCACAAAGTGTGGTCTTCGGGGGGCCACCCCAAGGGCACGGAGGGTGGAATCGGTTAACAAAGCACAGCCAGCCTATTCGGGTATGTGCCGAACAAGTGTGCAAAGTTTCGCAATTGTACTCCTAAAACTGTGGGAGGAGTAGCGTATAGAAAATAGCTAAATTTCCATTGGCTATTGCTAGCTCTGCCC